>NC_081565.1:15710071-15717456 GCF_022355385.1 Mustela nigripes | reverse complement strand
CCTAACTCCCCATGTCCTCCATGCTATTTGTTATGCTCCACAAATAAGTGAAACCATATGATAATTGACTCTCTCTGCTTGACTTCTTTCACTCAGCATAATCTCTTCCAGTCCTGTCCATGTTGCTACAAAAGTTGGGTATTCATCCTTTCTGATGGAGGCATAATACTCCATAGTGTATATGGACCACATCTTCCTTATCCATTCATCCACTGAAGGGCATCTTGGTTCTTTCCACAGTTTGGCAACCATGGCCATTGCTGCTATAAACATCGGGGTACAGATGGCCCTTCTTTTCACTACATCTGTATCTTTGGGGTAAATACCCAGGAGTGCAATTGCAGGGTCAACATGAGACAGGAATCCATCAGAATCCTAGAGGAGAACATAGGCAGTAATCTCTTCGATATCAGCCACAGCAACTTCTTTCAAGATACATCTCCAAAGGCAAAGGAAACAAAAGCGAAAATAAACTTTTGGGACTTCATCAAAATCAAAAGCTTCTGCACAGCAAAGGAAACAGTTAAAAAACAAAGAGGCAACCCACGGAATGGGAGAAGATATTTGCAAATGACAGTAAAGACAAAAGGTTGATATCCAGGATCTATAATGAACTCCTCAAACTCAACACACACAAAACAGGCAATCATATCAAAAAAATGAGCAGAAGATATGAACAGACACTTCTCCAATCAAGACATACAAATGGCTATCAGACACATGAATAAATGTTCATCGTCACTTGCCCTCAGGGAGATTCAAATTAAAACCACATTGAGATATCACCTTACACCAGTTAGAATGGCCAAAATTAACAAGACAGGAAACAACATGTGTTGGAGAGGATGTGGAGAAAGGGGAACCCTCTTACACTGTTGGTGGGAATGCAAGTTGGTGCAGCCTCTTTGGAAAACAGTGTGGAGATTCCTCAAGAAATTAAAAATAGAACTTCCCTATGGCTATATTTTTAAAGATTTTTTAAAAATTTATTTAAGATGGAGAGAGCTCAAGTTGGGGAGGGGCAGAAACAGAGGGAGTATCAGACTCCCTGCTGATCAGGGAGCCCAATGAGGGACTCCATCCAAGGACCCCGAGATCATGACCCGAGCTGAAGACAGAGGTTTAACTGACTGAGCCGCCCAGGTGCCTCTTTCTCATGTTTTAAACGGAGAGAATAATACATCTTATGAAGGTTTATTATGAGAATAAAATTAGACTTCTCCTAGGGCAGGGGTGTGTTGGCTTTTTCTCATTCTTCTCTGTGTGAGAAATGGTGGGCTGCTCAGATTTTCTAGGAATTATTCCCTCTTACATCTCTTGAAAATTAACCCCAATCATCAGTCTTCACTGTTTGATTATAGATAAGTATCATTGCCAGGTACCATCTGTTACACTGTGAGCATAGCAGTGAGAGAAAATGGTTCTTTTTTGAGAATGACTGTATACCTAAGACCATGCTGACCAATTTAGAGAGACTGGGATTTTAAATATTATCTGACATGCCTTCATGGGTCTAATTTTGACCTCAAGCAATTAAAAAAGGTAAAGCTATTTTTAAGTAGTCTAAGAGCACAACCATCAAATGATATAAAAATAGGGTAATGACTGAAAATATTTATATTGACACCTACTTCTACATCTGTATCTCCCCATCTACCTATTTTTTTGCTACCACAGCTTAAATTGGAATCAGTTGTCAAGATCTGCTGAAATCAATTGAAAAATTCATTATGCAGGAGTGCAAGAGTTGTGTAGAACCCTTGTGCCTGATGGATTCTAAAGTGGGCCCCATCCATTCCCTTTCTCTCAGCAGCTTGTTCTGTTGGTCTGGATCACGGAAAGGGAGTAGGTATCCTGAAGATCCATTGACTGCAATCAGCCATGGAGGAAGCAGTCACCTGTTAAATTTAGATTTCTTGAATCTGCCAGGATTCTGACACAATGATAAACAGCCACCATTTCTGGTAAAGGTTGGGAAAGCTCACTCATTCACTGTTAATTGCTTTGTGGTACTGAACCATAAAAATGGCAGCAAATCAGTCCACAGCAACACCCAATCATGTAGAGATGGCCACCCATCTTGATGACATTAAGGTCATTTCATCCATCTCTAGAGTGCAGGCTAATTGGCTACTACTAGTTTTAGGATACAGCTTTTTGAGTGACTGAGGACCTGGAGGAACTTCTTAGAAAATCACTTACAAGGAGAAATTATGTTATTTGTCACTATGGCTAGAGTCCTATAGGGAAGGAAGACACTCAGGTTCTTTATTTTCATCTTTGATTTCTTACTTTCACCCTATCTCTTCTCGTCCCAAGGAGAAGAAATAGGAATATAATTAATCAGACTTGAGGTCATTGATTGGGCCATGCTGGCTAATGACATGAAGACTCAGTGTCATTAAAATACTCAAAACTATTCATATCTTGGGGTGCCTGGGTGGCTCAATGGGTTAAAGCCTCTGCCTTCGGCTCAGGACATGATCCCAGGGTCCTGGGATCAAGCCCCGCATCGGGCTCTCTGCTCAGTGGGGAGCCTGCCTCCCCCTCTCTCTCTGCCTGCCTCTCTGCCTACTTGTGATCTCTCTCTCTGTCAAATAAATAAATAAAATCTAATCTTTCTGTCGCTGCACCCCTCCCCATCTTTGCAAGGCTTGGAACCATACTGGTAAAATAAAACATCTGAGATTGAATTTGGAGGGCAAAGTAGAGGAATAAAAAGCTTTGGCCTGAAAGCAGTGTTCCATATGTTTAAGTTCTGCTTATTTGAATGTTTATGGTCAAAGCTCCAGCTAAAAATAAAGTGTTACATTGCTTAGCATTTGAAAATATTTTATGCATAGATATTTCCTTTAAGAATTTTATTATAAGGTTCCTGCGTGGCTCAGTTAAGCTTCTGCCTTTGGCTCAGGTCATGATCCCAGTGTCCTGGGATAGAGCCCCATGTCAGGCTCCCTACTAAGCGGAGAGTCTGATTCTTCCTCTCCCTCTGCCCCTCCCCCTCGCTTGTGCTCTCCCTCCCTCTTTCTCTCTCTCTCAAATAAATAAAATCTTTTTTAAGAAAACTGGATTTCTGTAGTGTCATAAAATAATGAATTATCTTAAGTTTTTTGGCGTAATACCACTAAATGTTACCACCACCACCTCACATCCCCACCACTTTATCCTTAGATCTAAAACTAGCCTCTTGGGAGGTGGCTCTAGCACATTCTGCAGTGAGTGACATTGTAATTTTCTTTCATATGGGTTGTAAAACTTGTGCCAGAAGAAAATGTGAATGTAGTTAAAAAAAAAAAAAAAAGGTTAAATAATAATAGTAGGATGGAGAAAAAAGACTGAGTACCTACTTTGTGTTAATCATGATTCTAGCACCCGGGATAATAATAGTGAGCAAAGTCATCTCTGCTCTCATGGAGCTTGGGTTTTTGGTGGGGTGGATGGATAATTTACGGAATGAGTAGAATATTTAGCATCTTATACAATAGGGACTGTAGAGATAATTTAAGTGGACAAAGGGGCTAGGAGATTTTGAGTTCAGGGAACTGGACATTTCTTTTCTCTCTCTCTCTCTCTCTCTTTTTTTTTTTTTTAAGATTTTATTTATTTATTTGACAGAAAGAGACAGCGAGAGAGGGAACACAAGCAGGGGGATGAGTAGAGGGAGAAGCAGGCTTACCAATGAGCAGGGTGCCTGCTTCAGAGCTCAATCCCAGGACCCTGGGATCATGACCTAAGCTGAAGGCAGATGCCTAAGGACTGAGCCATCCACGTGCCCCCAGGGAACTCCACATTTTCAATATGGTTTTTGAGGGAGTCCTCCATCACAAGATAAGTTTTGAATAAAAGTCTAAAGGAAGGAATTAGAGAGCCACATAACTCTAGCCAACGTAATAGCAAATAAAAAGTCCTTAATGGGGGGGGAAAAAAAGCCCTTAAGGCAGGAGTCTTCCTGGCATGTTTGAGAAATTTAAGTTGGTGTAGCCAAAACTGAGTCTGGAGAGGAGCAGAGAACGGGGTTAAAGGGGATTGTAAAGGAACACAGGCACAGTGTTGTTCAGACATCCTTCATTCAATTTCACTGAAGCCTATTTTACATACAACAAAATGTGCCTGTTGTAAAATCATAATTCTATGAGTTTTGACAAATGTATGCATTCATGTAACCTCCAGCATAACCATGACATGAAACATTTCCATCATCCGCAAAATGTCTCTTGTGTCCCCTCTCCCAACTGAAGCACATCCGATCTGCTTTCTGTCAGGATAGTTTTGCCTTTTCTGGAATAGATGCTATCATACGTACATACTCTTTTGTATCAAGCTTTTTTTCATTTAGCAGCAAAAAGCTATGAACACGCAACAATGTAGATTAATCTCAAATGTGTCCTGCTGAGTGGTATTTTATGGGAAGAATATGCTAAAAATTGTGTATCTGTTTATCTGTTCATGGATCTTTGGATTATTTCCACTGTGAGGCTATTAGAAATAAAGATGTTGTGGACATTTGCATAAAAGTTTTGTGAAGACATGTATTTTTTTTCAGGTAAATAAATACTTAGAAATTGCTGGGTTATACTGTGTAGGTGTTTAGCTATATAGGAAATTGTCAAGCTATTTTCCAAAACAGATGTACCGTTTTGCATTCCTGCTAGCAACGTACCAAACTTCCAGTTCCTCCACAGCCCTAAGAACATTTGGTACTGTCATTGTTTTACAATTTAGCCATTTCAGTGAGTGTCTGGTGGCGTCTCCTTGAGTTTTTCAATGTGCATTTCTATGATGACTAATGATGTTAAAAATCTTTTCATGTGCACCTTGGTCATCTGTATATGTACTTTTATGAAGAGTATCTTCAAATTCAGCTTTTAGTTTTCACTGGGTCAGGTTTTATATTATAAGGTATAAGAGTTCTACATATATTTAGGATAGTAGTCCTTTGTGGTATACCACTTTTTTATTTTCTTAATGGTGTCATTAAGAAACCATGAAGAAGATACATTTCAAATCTTGATAAAGTCTGATTTATCAATGTTTTTATGTGTGTTTTTATTTATTTATTTATTTATTTTTATTTTTTTTTATTTATCTATTTTATTTATCTGTGTATTTTTGTTTTCTCTATGGAACCATTTTACTACTGTACGTTTGGAAAGGTTTTCTTCTAGCAGTTTCTAATTTTAACTTTTTTATTCAGATCTGTGATCTACTTCAAGGTTTTAATCTGTTTCATTTATGATCAATGATGTGAGGTAAGGGTCTAAAAATTATTTTTTTCCATATGAATATCCAGTAGTTTAAACATACATACAATAATATATTTTCTTTACCAAAATGCTTCGACAATTTTCTGAAAATCACTCCACCATGTATGGGTGTGTCTCTCTTCTGTTCCAGTCTCTATATCTGTGCTTGTGCACTTGTCATACCATTTTACTTATTATAATTTAAGGATAAGGCTTGAAATCAGGTAGTTAAGTTTTGAAATTTTGTTTTTAATTTTCAGAATGATCTTAGCTATCTTTGTCTTTAATTTCCAACATAAATTTTAAAATTGGTTTGTCAGTTTCTACAAAAGTCCTGCTGAGATTCTAAATCAAGTTTGCATGAAGACAAAAGATAAATTTGAGATTGTTAATAACTCAACAGTATAATGTCTTCCATCCCATTAATACTGTATATCTCTCTATTTATTTAAGTTCTCTTTAGATTCTCTCAGAAATCCTTTATCATTTTTAGTGGATGGGCCTTATATATAAATACATGTTTAATTAAATGGATCTCAATTTTTAAGCAATTTTATATGGTATTGTAGTATGGTATACTTTTCAAATTAATTTTTTTTACTAGTATATAGAAATACTTTGGGGGTTAGAGGCTGATTTTGTATCTTGTTGTTTGCTAAAATCTCTTAATTCTAGTAGATTTTTTTAAAGATCTTATTTACTTATTTTAAAGAGAACAAGCACAGGAGTGTGCAATCAAGTGGAGGGAGGGACAAAGGGGGAGAAGGGGAGGGAGAGAGAGAGAGAGAAACTCAAGCTGACTCTGCACTGAGCACAGAGCCCAATGTAGGGACTGATCCCATGACCCTGAGATCATGAGTTAAGCTGAAACCAAGTGTTGGATGCTCAACTGACTGAGCCATCCAGGTGCCCTAGTTCTGGTAGTTTTTCAGAATGTTTTTTCTTCTTTTACTGCAGTGGTTAACCACAGACACGATGTTGCAGAGAATTGATGAGGACACAAAATACATGTTCTAAACCCCATACTAAATTATTATTTTTACTTTAAAATTAATTGCATTTAAGATTAAGTTAATATTAAACATCTTTAATATTTACCATTTCTGTTCTCTTTACTCTTTTTTATTGGTCCATTTTCCTATCTGATATCCTTTCTCTTCTGTGTAAAGAACTACCTTTAATATTTCTTTTGCGTTGTGTTTGTAGGTGGTAAATTTTCTCAGCTTCTGCTAAGTCTTTGTTTTCCATAATGTATAGAATTCTCGGTGAATTTTTGTTTTCTTTCAGGGCTTCAAAGGTACCGTCATGCTGTCTTTTGCCTTCCATAATGTTGGCAGTCTTTCTCACTTTTGTTCGGTAAGTAATGTGTCCTTTTGCATTTGTTGTTTTAAATATTTTTCTCTTCACTGGTTTTCAACAGTTTAAATATGATATGCTTTGCTGTGGTTCTCTGTTTTTCTCCTTCGAGATGTTTGTTGAGATTCCTAGATCTCTGTATTTATTATTTTCACCAAATTAAAAAAAAAAAAAAGACTAGTTATTGCCTCCATAGTTTTCTCCTCCTTACTCTTTCCTTGTCCTTACTGAATTTTAATTACCATGCTTGTTATTATTTTGTGGGATCCTGATGCTCTGTTTTATTTTTTCTTTTGTTTTTGTTTTCAAGCTCTTTGCTCTTTGGTTTAGATAGTTTTTCTTGCTGTATTTTTTATATCACTGTTTTGTCTTCTGGTATTAAAGCTGAATTGATGAATATTTCATTTCAGGTAATGATTCTCTATATATTCTTTCAGTTCCTTGAGCGCATTTGTAAAATTTATACTAGCTAAGCAAGAATTCTTGTCTTTTGGTTCCATCATCTCTTGCTATTTTGATTCTTTTTGTTGTTGTTGTCGACCATTTTCTTCTGGCTATATGTCACTTTTTTCCTACATACTTTTGTATCTAAGTTTTGATTTTCTGTCAAATATTAGGAATTTGATGTTGCCAAGGGCTGAGTTCTGTTGTTTCCCTTAAAGAATGTTGAACAGGGGGGAGGAGTCAAGATGGCAGAGAAGTAGCAAGCTGAGACTGCTTCAGCTAGCCGGAGATCAGCTAGATAGCTTATCTAAAGATTGCAAACACCTGAAAATCCATCGGCAG
>NC_081565.1:15684995-15705071 GCF_022355385.1 Mustela nigripes | reverse complement strand
TCTCTCTCTCTCTCTCTCTCACACACACACACACACACACACACACACACACACATATACACACCCCTTCCTATGGGTTGTAGTCAAAGAATGTTTCACAGATCAATATTGATTATCAGATAAACTTTGAAGAACATAATTAAGATTGAGAGCAAAAAGGAGAACACTGCAGTCCATAGAAAAAACAGGGGGGAACTACCCCAAAATAGAAAACCTGCACTGGGGGAGGGTATTTGTCAGGAATTCTTCTGTTCATTCAGTACTCATTTACTGGGCATATCCCATGAGCCAATTAATTTTCTTTATCTAACTACTGGAAAAAAACAAAGAGTAAGACAGAAAAGTTCCCTGGCCTTCATAAACTTTCATTATTTTGAAAAGTCAGAGATTTTTTGCTGCTGCTGTTTTATTTTGTTTTTAAGATTTTATTTATTTATTTGACAGACAGAGATCACAAGTAGGCAGAGAGACAGGCAGAGAGAGAGGGGGGAAGCAGGCTCCCTGCCGGGCAGAGAGCCTAATGTGGGACTCAATCCCAGGACCCTGGCATCATAACCTGAGCCAAAGGCAGAGGCTTTAACCCACTGAGCCACCCAGGTGCCCCAGAGTCAGAGTTTTAATGCAGTTAATAGCCCTAGGAAGACTTCTTTACTATATGTAATAAGTGCTATTGGTGTTACCTGGCAGGTGCACCTGTTTCCCAGATGGTGTAAGTATTGGGTGCGAGTGACACACTACTCTATTTTCCTCAGCCAATAGGAGTTACTATGCCTAAAGAAAACTAGGAAGTTACACCCTCATCCTCAAGAGGAATGATTGACAGATATTTGGATAAAAGGGCCAGCACTCTTGCCACAAGGTGAAACTAGCTTTGTGATGCAGTCAATATTCTAGAGATTCTCTGAGTTCAGGTTGAAGTTAGATTACAGCTGAAAGCACACTTATGCCTCACTATATCCCATGCCCTTGACTGTTTCTTCTACTCCCTTGCAGGTTTCTCCAATATGGTCTTCCCCATCAGGTCACTTGTATATCTATTCCCAATTCAGGCTCTGCCTTTGAGAAACTCAACTCAAGTGTAACCTAAATGTTAATGTATTCTTTCTAAAATCTAGTTATTTCCCCCAGCCCTAAAAATTAGTTAGTGTGTCCTGGCTGCAATAAGGGAAATAAAGAACTATTCACCTGGGACTCCATGATTTAAATGCATATATCATAGCCTCTTCATCACACAGACACAATTATTTGACCCCCTACACCCAATTTAAAAGAGAGAAATATGTGTGTGTGTGTGTGTTTAAATTTCTCATTTTCCTTTAAAATATGTTGATATTAAAGATCTGCAAGGGTCTTAAGGCCACACATTCCAACAAATAGCACATCAAATTAACTAACAATGAGCATCTTTCTTCCTGCACACTAAATGCTGGGCACAGTCCCTAACAAACAGATGAGGAAGCTAGGAGTACTGAGAACTGAGAGGCTTGAAACAAAGAGTCATAGAATCAGAATCTGAATCAGAGTTCCCTGATCCTCAGCCCTACCCAAGTGTTTTCCACTACTCCAGTAGAGAGGAAGATGCCGCTGTCCATGGGTATCACCTATTGGTTTGTTTTCATTTTTGTTTGTTTGCTTGTTTTTACAATCACGTCTTTCCAGTGAGTTGATCCCTATTTGGTTACATTAGCAAATCTGTCTAGCCCAGAGGCATTATGGAGAAATCCAAGCATTTTGGACAGTTTCAAAAGCTTGCTTTCTACAAGGCATTATCACAGCGCAAATAGTCCCTGGAATGAGGAAAAATAAATTCCTTTGAGGATCCTGTAATGAAAGCTAAATCCCACAGAAACCCCCAAATGAGCCAAGAATTTCCAGTAGTTAGCCACTGTTTGGGCTATCCTTTTCTGCATTGCACAGTTGGGATTGTTGTCATTTGGTTATAGTTCTTAGATAGGCTGCTGGAGTCTCCTTTGCCCTGCATTAAGATGTTCTCAGTATTGATTTTGTTGTTGTTGTTTGTTTGTTTTGTAACAGAGTTATTGTATATATATATTAACACCCATATTTAGCCACAACCGTGTGGAAAGCTGGGAAGGTCATCTGAAGGGGAGTAATGGAAGAAATGTTTGAGGGAACATAGATGGAGAGTTTCAAGAATCTAGGGCTATATTAACTCAATTCTAGATCCCTGGTCAGCATTGACTGAATTTTTTTTTATTTGTACAGCAGAATATATAGGACTGCAACAAGAGCAGAAAAAGTATACAACATATTTATTCTAATCTTCCAGACCCCCTGTGTGGCCCAGAATTGGGCACCCAGTAAATGTTTATTCCCTCCATGTTTGAATTTTACATTCTTTTGGAAGACCAACCCATGTGTCAAATACCATGGAAGACTTCATCCCCCAGAAATAAATTCTATTTCAATGATATACAATTGCAGAGGTGGGAAATGTCCTTTTAAAGACAAAGTTTGCCTGAAGGATAAGAAACTTCAGGCCCACTCAACGTTTAATTTCAATGGTGTGCAAGTAATTGGGTGTGGTGCACTGGCAAGTGAGTTAACTTCTTTGGTTTCCAGTTCTCTTGAATAAAAAATAAAGGGTCAAGCCAAAGGACTGAGGACTCCTTAACAGTGCCTTGAAATTTTATCATTTTCTGAATTGAACTGAAGTTCCTACACTGTGTAGAAGTTTCCCTTGCCCTAAAAAGAATTCCTATGGGGTTTGAGTTCCGTTGAAACATCTTCTAAAGGAAGTGTGCATTTCCCCTACATACAGAATTTGGTGATGGGCAGGTTGCCTGAAAAGATATTTCACTGCAATTAGTTTTCTTTACTCCCTGACAGAAGGTTTCAGAGCCCAGAGGCAACTTCCACCAGGATAAAAATACTCTGCACTGTCAGTAGAAGATATTCTTATATAACACACACTGATTTCTTTCCCCCATTTTGCAAGAACTCAGAGGAATGGGGTGGGGGTTGCTGACATCCCCAAACAGGTCATCGCACATTAATGCTTTACTCTCTTGTCTGATATAACCAGAACATTGCTGATTTCAACTATTCTCTGGGTAAGTTGCTGAAGGGAACAGTAGGTCAAGGGTAACAATTATTTTCATTTATTTATTTATTATTTCCTTAAAAAATATTAGAAAAAAAAACTTTCTTTCTTTCTTTTTTTTTTTTTAATAGTGGTTCTCAACTTCAAGTGATTTTGCATCTCCCATCCTCTGCCAGGGGACACTGGGCAGTGTCTGGAGACATTTTTTGTTTTCACTGCTGGGGAAATTCTACTTGTAACTAGGAGTAGAAGTCAGGGATACTGCTGAACATTCTACAATATGGAAGATACCTCTCCTCTCCCAAGGAATTATTGGGTCCCAAATTCAGAGCTGGAAACCTCTCATTGCAATTTAAAAATATATTAAGGGACGCCTGGGTGGCTCAGTTGGTTGGACGACTGCCTTCGGCTCAGGTCATGATCCTGGAGTCCCGGGATCGAGTCCCACATCAGGCTTCCAGCTCCACGGGGAGTCTGCTTCTCTCTCTGACCTTCTCCTTGCTCATGCTCTCTCTCACTATCTCTCTCTCAAATAAATAAATAAATAATCTTTTAAAAAAAAATAAAAAAAAAATAAAAATATATTAAAAAATAGACATGTATACAGATACACACATATATTCTAGCACAGTAGCTGATTTTTAAAAATTCTTATTTTTCTTCATAACAAAATATGAGCTATATAGTTATTATAATCACGGTTTACATATATTTTAGCATTCTCTTCTTTTTATTAATATCACATTAAAAACATTTCACATTTGTGTTTGTCTTCCTAATTACCATTTTAATGGCTGCTTAATAATCCATTTAGCTGATGTACCATGGTATGCATTACCATTCTCCTATTGTTGATTACTCATTTAGCCTGTTTCTAACATGTCCCCTTATTGTAAATGATTTGTTATGACAAATTTCAGGGATGTAAATTACTGCATCAACAATAAGAGTATTTTTAAGTCTTCCATTTTCCAAAGATTTTTCACAGTTAATAATGATGTCTGGGTTTTTGTTTTTTTTTTAAGATTTTAATTATTTGTTTGACAGAAAGAGAGAGGGCACGAGCAGGGGCAGTGGCAGGCAGAGGGAGAAGCAAGCTTCCCGCTGAGCAAGGGAGTCTGATGTGGGACTGGATCCCAGGACCCTGGGATCATGACCTGAGCCAAAGGCAGCCATTTAACTGACTGAGCCACCCAAGGGTCCCAATGGGATATCTTTTAATTGACTTGACCACAGTCATGTGAAAGTATTTTACAAAATATTAAATATATCAAATCAGCCTGCTATGCACCTTAAGCTTATCCAATGTTGTATGTCAATTATATCTTAATAAAGATGAAAAAATATTAATAAAAATGACTAGACATCCTTGGGGGAGGAGGAGAAGAACAAAGGTATCTGACCACTGCATTACTCAAATTTAATTATTTAACTCTCAAGCTGCTCATTAAAAATACAATTTGGAAGAACAAAGCCAAAGAGCACTGATGATTTACTTTTCCTAATCTCTAGAAACATGTTTATTCCCCAGACAAAAACAGAAGGTAACTTCAGGGCCTCAGCCCTACCTCCACAATTGCCCAAAGAAACCTATATATATTACAAAGTTTAGTGAAGAATCAGGACTGAGCACAACAATGCATGGCACATTTCAAACGTCTCATGTTTGGAATGGAAGGAAAAGAGAGAGAGAGAGAGAAACGTAATCACTCTGCTGCTCCATGTAAGAAAAAATTAATGGAGAGACGCCTGGGTGGCTCAGTGGGCTAAGCTGCTGCCTTCAGCTCAGGTCTTGATCCCAGGCTCCTGGGATCGAGTCCCGCATCGGGCTCCTTGCTTGGCAGGGAGCCTGCTTCTCTCTCTGCCTCTTCCTGCCTCTCTACCTACTTGTGCACTCTCTCTCTCTCTTTTTCTCTCTCTCTAATAAATAAATAAATGAATAAAATCTTAAAAAAAAAAAAGGAAAAGAAAAATAATGGAGTGGTTTATGGCCAGAAATTACTTTTCATCAACAACGATCCTCTTTTTTTATATCCTCTTTCCTTGTAACAAATAATTTTTTGATATTCTGACATTATAATATCCTAAGTCTTCCTACCCCATTGTGACCTCCACCATCTTAACTGAGAACATTGTGCACTGTCTCTTTCTTCTTGAACTATATACATTTTCTCTTGATTAATACAAGAACCCAGTAAATAATTATTTAAGAAATGCTGGAGTAGACAAGATTAGTGAGGCTGGGGAAGCATCAAAAAGGTAAACCATCAACTACTTAGGACTGGGGAGGGTGACACATACAGCTTAGAATTCAGATTGGTTTCTGTGTGTTAAATGGGGGCTGTCACTATGAGCAGTGTAAGAGAGACGGACTCCTGAGTAGAGGCGCAGCTCACAGAAGTTCAGTAGGTATAAATCCAGTCTATCGTTCAACATTCCATCCAAAGATCCCCCTATAAAAGGGGGATCTCTTCCTGGTCCTCCATGCAGGAAGCCACCTCCCCCTCCTCTTAACACAGAGACCCCTGAGAATATCCCTTTCGTGAGATGCTCTATTTTAGGCATTTTTATTTTCTCTTTGATGGCAGGGGGCAGATCTCATTCATTTCTGTGTTCCACAGGACAGCTGATACAATGTATTAAAGGTAGTAGCTGTCCATTCAATAGTTTTACTGAAACAACAGATGGATGAATATTTACCAAAGCCTACAATGAAAGGGAAGGAAGGGATATGACCTTTCCATTATGCAGATGATGTTTGCAGATTCATGATTGGGTTTGATGATTACTGAAGGTAAAGCATTCTGGCTCATAGCGCTTTCAATGTCACATACAAATTTGAAGTCTGTATACTAAAGAATTAAGAGAAAAAATAAGAAAAAAATAGAGATTCAATAAAAAGCGTCAGTGAAGAGGAAGAACATGTAAGGATATATATTGCATTAATTATCTATTGCTGCATAACAAATTACCCCAAAACTCAGAGGCTTAAGAGAATAAACCATATCTCACAGTTTTGGTGGATCAGGAATCCAGGTGGGCTTAGCTAGCTCCTCTGGAGCAAGGTTTCTCATGGATCTGCAAACAAAAACAAAAAATCAAGCCTTCAGTTGTCTCAGGACTCAAGTGGGAAAGGATCTTCTTCCAAGTTCCCTAATGGTTGCTGGAAGGTCTCAGGTATGGAAGAGCTGCAGACACCAATTCCTTGCTACCTGGGCCTTTTCACGGGCTCCAAGAGAGAGCAAAAAAGGACAAGCAAGAAAGAAGTCCTATTCTTTTCATAACCTCATCTTACAAGTGATATCCCATAACTTTTTTTAAAGGTTATTTATTTATTTATTTAGAGCATGAATGGGAGGAAGAGCCAGAGGGAGAGAGAGAACCCCAAGCAGACCCTCCTTTGAGTGCACGGAGCCTCACGTGGGGCTCGATCTCACGACCCGGAGATTATGACCTGAGTCAAAGTCAAGAGCTGGACACCCAAACAACTGAGCCACCCAGGCACCCTGACATTACACAACTTTTGTCATAATCTGCTTATTAGAAGCGAGTCACCAAGGTCAGCTTACACTCAAGGGGAGGGAGACTCACAAGGGCTAGAATAGGACCATTGTTGGAACTATTTTGGAAGATGCTTATCACATGGGTCAACAAAGGACAATGAAAAAGTTAATTATTGGTTAGAAAAACTAAGAAGAAATCAAAGGAACTAGTGGGGAGAAACATCTAAAAGAAGATGAAGACAGCAAAGGAAAAACAGAGTAAGTGGGGAAGGGGATATGGAAAAGTAGGAGTCTTTACCCACACTTTCCAGTTTATGTCAAGCTATTTTGTTTTCCACCTGCTGTTGCCCTAATAAGAGAAACAAATCTCTCCAGAGAAACTGTCTTCAGAGTAAATGTCCCAAAAGGGGTCCACACCACCCCAGAGGACACAAACTGCTGTTTATATTCTTTGTCACAACTGGCTGTCTCATTGGGCCTGGAAAAACCTTTTAAAAAAGAAGTTTTGATCCTGTAGCCTGCGGAAGAACGAGCTTCAAAATCCTTGACCTTTTGCAGTGTTCCTAGGGGCCAAAAGTGTTTAGAGAAGTGAAAAATTCAATTTCTCCGCTTGGCTTGTCATTCAGACCTTGAAAAGAATAGAGACAGATAGACCATTGCAAATATCCCCATGATTTGGCTCCAAGTCCCTAAGGAAGGGAAAAATTGGGAAATAGAAACCACCCCACTGTTTCACGCTGGACAGAAAGAATGATCTTTGGACAGGAATGTCTAGTTCCTCAACAATAGTCTCATCATTTTTTTCAACAAATAAGTTTTTGGTTATTCTAACACTGCATTACTGTAAGTCATCTGTATCTCCTTATAGTTAAAGTCTTAAGCCATTTTGTATGTTTACTCCAAGCCAAGAAGGATAAGAGCAAGCCCAAAGCTCCATGCTGTTTCAGAGTCCTTACCCAATCATTAGATGAATACATACCAAGGACAAAACTAATTTTCCTGTCCATTCACAGTTTTAAGTAAACACTAAGAAGTTAAGAGACATCTGTATCATAAAGGCTGATGTTGGACTCTATCTCAAAACTTCCTATAGCCTTACCAATTTACGCCAATATTTTCAAAACCAAATACCGGCTGACATCTTGGCAAATGCATCTCCCACCATCTGAAGTGTCTTCCCTAAAACATTCTCTGCCTGGATAGCTATTTTTTTTTTTCTCATTTAAGGATTAGCTTACTATTCATTTCTTTCATTGGACCTTTCTTGCCCATACCCCACTCTTGATCAAACTGAGTTTCGTGAATCTCCTTTTTCTTTTTTTAATATTTTTATTTATTTATTTGACAGACAAAGATCACAAGCAGGCAGAGAGGCAGGCAGAGAGAGAGGAGGAAGCAAGCTCCCTGGCTGAGCAGAGAGCCTGATGCGGGGCTCGATCCCAGGACCCTGGGATCATGACCCGAGCTGAAGGCAGAGGCTTTAACCCACTGAGCCACCCAGGCGCCCCTCGTGAATCTCCTTTACTGGAAGCCTGGGCATAGACCAATCAGTACTCACCACGGGGCACTCTGATTATATACTGAAAATAGAAGGTGTGCTTTTTATCTGTAAATTATTGGCAGCTTATTGCCTTATGCATAATGTGTGCTCATTACCTATTTGCTGAGTCAACGAGTACACAAAAATTAGACACACAACTAGGTTTTAAAGCTGCTCTGCTAGAAAGTTCCCTTGTCTTTCCTGAGATTCCTTTGCAAGAGCCAATACCTGCCAAACTGACAATGTGCAGGTGCATTATAATACTTGATCTTTGAGCTATTTATTAGAAACAAGGAACTAGGTTTCGCTTACACTCAAGAGAAGGGAAAAACACAAGCACACGAATACTACTGGGACGAGAATGAATATCGGATCCCATCTGAGGCAATCACATTATGTCCCATGGGAAAAGCAAATACAGTCTCAGAGATCCTATCTGCGCTCTGTCGAATATTTGAACTGAACAGTTATATAGAGTCCAAGCTGAGGCAGTCATTGTCACATCACAGATAAATGGAACAGAGCAATACTTCTCGTCAGAAAGACCAGTGGGCAGGACTCCTGCAAACGGCCAATTTTGATGATTGCAGGTTTTCAATGCTCTCCATCTGTTTAGAATTTGAGTGCCAGGCAGTGGAGATAGAAGAAATCCTTCTTTCATCTCTCTACAGATAAAGTAGATGCAAACCTATGTGACCCCAGGCAAGGACCTAGGAGTTGTGCATATAAAAGTGACCTTCAACAAGAAGTCTGAGATACGGTATATCCCAAACCCAAGTGGGCAGAGGACAACATCAAGAGCAATGTACATAAATCTTGAAAATGAACTGAGGCTCAAAAGATCTTCCCTTGCCCATGCTGAGTAAACACAGAACAATTGCATGGCATTTATGAAAAAAAATACATGTATAATAAGCTGTTGATATCTTGAATGCTCAGAGGAAGGTAACATTTAGTTTGAGAGTTTAGGGAGGAAAATCTTATTTGTTGTGTGCTATGATTGATTTTGATATTGATATCGTTTTAAAAATATGGTATCTATCTACATTATATGTTAAAACTACTTTAAACACATATGTGCATGTGTACTTATATGCATGTGTGTATGTATTGTATACATATGTACACACACATATGTGTATATATATATATATTTATATAGAGAGACAGACAGATACACTTTTCCCATTTGGTTCTATGCTAGGTGTTTTGGAAGGTGTAAGATTTGCCTTGGCTTCAGGAAAACCTCAGGGTGCATAGGAAGGCTTGGCGTACTCACATAATTTTTAATTCTGTAGGAAAAATCAAGTAGAAAAATGTGTGGTTGGAAGACTCCTGAGAGGTCAACTCATCCTTCAAGCCAACTTTCATGGGACAAAGAAGCTGTTGCCCAGAAAGGAACTGAGGGGAAAATACGCCTAAGAACATCATGCGCTCCAAAACAAGCGTTAATTCTTTCCTCACTAACATGGCCGTGTTAGGTAGGGTTTAAGGACTCCAGTTTTGTAAGTAGGACACCACCTTTGAACACTGGTTGATTGTGCCATTTGCAGACTTTTGTATGTAAATACAGCCACCCTGGGAAATCTCTATGAAGCTCCATTCTCTTGTCTCTATTTTCAAGTTTTTTATAAGGATTAATCAGTTAATATCCATAAAGCCTTAGATGCTGGCACATAACACCTTCTCAATTAATGTTAGCTATTGTTCTTACTATTATCATCATTATTGTTGTTACAGCTTTTTGTGACCTTGGCCATATATTAAATACTCTGAGACAGAAATGATTCCATAAATGGCTCATTGATATTAGCTAGTCTGTGAAGTTCTCCTGGGCTTCCGCCCACATAATGTTTTGCGAAGACCTTTGTTATAGGGTCAATGGTGTTTTTACACACCTGCAGCCTCATCGGATTATGTGCTTCTTAGAATAAGGACTGCATTGTCTTCTCTGATTACTCTGGCACTAACCTGGGGCCTAACAAATGTTCTAAAATAAGCTTGTGAATGGATTCTGACATTGCGATTGTGTTAAGATCGGACTAATGGTGTCTTGGGACAACACATAAAAAATAAAAAGGGAGCACGTGACTGCTGCAATATAGGTCTCATTTGAAAACTTCCAAACTGCATATTACATATCATCACCGTCACCATCGTCATCATCATCACTGTCATCGCTGTCACTGCTAAGAGTTACTGAGAGCTTAGCAAATGGAAATACTAGACTCGCATTATCATTATTAATTCATCACAACCTGGGTGTTAGGAATCATTACTCCCCTACTACAAATAAGAAAGCACAGTACTAGAGAGCTTCCCTAAATAAACCAGTAATTATCCGAGCTAGAATTAAAACCAATGAATGGTTTTCATTTCAAAATTGAGGTTCTCCACTATCATGCCATGTTGCATTAATCTATTTTTCTGCACACTCATTTATTCAGCCATTGGCTCATTCAACACATCATATGCACTTTGTATGTGGCAGGCTGTCTTGCACACAGTGAGTGGTTTTCAGAGAGACAGTATGAGATCTCCCCTGGTTGACTATGTCCAGGTACACATTTTTCACCCACAATACTTACCCCTGCCTCTATCCATCCCATTCCCTATGTTCTCATTTTCCCATTTATGAATGGGGATTAAAAAAAAAAAAAAAAGAAACCCAATAGCCCCGTTAATTCTCTTAGTGACAGAGCCAAGTTTTCTTGGCTCTGAAGGACTTGCCCTCCCGACTCAATGCACCATGTACCAAAGGTAATTAGGGCAACTTATTTAAAACTTACGATCTAATTAGTGGCTTTTAATGGTGGTTAATTACATAGAGAGCAACAAAGCAGTTACATTTCCAACCAAGCTTTCTCCCAGACTGAGACAGGAACAGGTATTTATTTGAAGTCATAAAGGAGAGGGGACACTACAGTTAACATCTAATTACACAGAATTGTCCCTGATAATTATGAGCAATGTGATTTTATTTATCTGACAATTATAGGGGCTTTGCAAAATCTTTGACCTGGGAGACTTGGAAAGGGGACAGAGAAGGAATTAAATGCTATATAGTGTCCAGGCATATTTAAAAAAATTACCCAGTTGACTGGAAGTTGGAATGGCCAGGTGAGAAAAAGGGGGAGGAATGCTCTTACTTCTACTGGAGAGGAAATACAAGACACACTGAACTATGGAACATAAATAATGTAAGACTGAATTAAATAATGACAATTCTAACTCAAATACCAACTATTCACTCAGAGCCTCAGTTTTCTTTTCCATTATTATTATTATCATCATCATCATTATTATTTTAGAGAGAATCAAGTGGGGGCAGGGGCAGAGGGAGAAGGAGAGAGAGAATCCCAAGCAGGCTCCACACTGAGTGGGGAGCCCAATGTGTGGCTTGATCCCACAACCCTGAGATCATGACCTGGGCTGAAACCAAGAATCAGACGCTTAACGGACTGAGCCACCCAGGCCCCTCAAACCTCAGGATACTAAAAATAATACTTGCTCTGCGTATCTGTTGGAGACAAGAACTCATTTGTCCTTCAAATGTTTGCTACATGAGTGATTACCCAGGTCCCAGAGTTAGAGAAAAATAAGGCATTCTGTTTCCCCTCAAGAGTCTTCAAGTTTACAAATAGAAATATGGAAATAAATAACATTAATAACCCACTTAAAGTTCTAGAGATAATATTCCGAGATCGTGTAAAAGTTATTTAATAGTATAACATGTTATTATGCTATTATACTCATTATGATGATTGTTATAAAATTATATCATTACTATCATTCAATTTAACAAACATTCATTGAGAATTTAATAAATGCTGGATACTACAGTTACTTGCCTGCCTGTGGAAGGCGATGCCATCATTAAGACTTGGGTAGTCTAAAGTAGGATCTCAGCCAAATTCTTAAGTGTGTTCTGGCCATTTCAACCTCCATGCCCTATATACAAATTTTCTCCTTCCCTAGAATATCCTTTCTAAAGCAGCCAGTGCCCTTCTTTCCAGAGGATAGGTTTTGTTTTGGAATCAGATCTGGATGTACCCTGTATAGTTCTGTAATATTCGGGAAATTTTCAATTTCCTCACCTGTAAAATATCAGTGATGCGGTGTCACTTCTTGGAAGGACCAAATGTCTCTGACTCATTCCCTACCCATGTGACACTGCCTTAATGTTTTTCAATCTAGTTATCCCTAATAAAATAGCAACACCCGTGATTATTGTAAATTCTAGGTCTGGAGGCAATACAGTTAATGAGAAAATAATTTCTGGGTTCAACCTGGATATGTTCTGTTGACAAAATTTGCCTTATTTTTATGGCTTGACCTCTTTAGGTTGGGAATATTCCATTGTATCACCATCATACGTGTTTGGCTCTTCTCTGTGGCCCTGCCAGATTTTATTTGACTGTAATATTGAATTTTGATTTTTTTAAATAAATGCAGCTTTGTGTATGGAAATTTCACAAAATAGGGGAATGGTTCCAAATGGAAAATCATGTGATTTGGGTTCCTACCGCCCATTGGGTCGTAATGTTTGAGCCAACAGATGAGTCATTGTTCCATGTTTCTATTTCTGCATTTCTAGAACTAAGGGCTGGTGGGAAGAGTGGGGGATGCCATGGTCCCTTTCAGAATTAATAATGGATAGTTCTAAAAAAGTTTATATCCACTTTGTTCAGCCACCCCCACTCCCTTTCTAGAGAACTTGAAAATAGAGTTCTTCTTGTCACCGTAGCCCTCAGAATAGTACTCATCCTAAAAAGTTTTGGAGAAAATATTATATGCTAGAGGTATTTTGCAGGATGGGTATAAGCTATGAAAGTATATGATATTTTTTCCAAGTTTTTAATTTTATATTATTTTTACCTCATCAGTGAGATAATGAGACCAAGAAACACGCCACAAACTTCCTTTGTTTTCTTCTTAGTGCCTTAGACCTGTCGGCACATAATCTATCATAGCCGAATTGTTCTTTCAACTCACTATCGAATGTGGATACTAATAAGGAAAGGGCAGAGGAGGCCCCTGTGATTATAAGGAATAAAGGGTTAAATGTGCACAGAAAATCTCGTTTTCATGATTACTTTGAAATAACAGACTTCTGTAACTTGAATTTCTATAATTTTTTACCTCTAAAATGCAAAATCATGAGCAGGAAAAAAAAAAAATCCAGAAGCTGGCAAATAACTCATCATTATTAAGTCTGTGTGCCTGAAGGGTAGACGGGCAGCGTGGTAGAAATGGGCATGTGTACTGGCTCTAGGCCCAGCTCTGCCACTAAATCACTGAGGATCTCCAGCAAGTCACTTAACCCCTGACTTGAGGAACTGGCCATGCCCTCACAGGGTGCTGGCTCAATGGGAATTTCAATTTATGTTCCCAGGCAAAGCTTCCTCCTCTTAAGAGTAATGCAATGTGCTCATTCCAGACACCAGCTGGCCTTCAGTTTCCCTCCTTCTGCTTCTTCCCTGTCCCTGTCCATTGATCTGTTTATTCAAAACATATTTATCATATATCGTCCACAGGTTATTCATTTTTCTAGACACTAGGGCCTTCACTGAATAAAAGTAGACATTATAGTCTATTCGAGGGAAGACAAACATGATTAAAATGTAAATTTTTAGAATGCAACAGGTGCTAAGGGGAAAACTTAAGCAGGAAAGGGAACATGGAGAACATAATAAATCTAAACACAACGGTCTGAGAAGTGTCATGGCATCTGCGAAGAGAGACAGTTTGGCTTCTTCATTGCCAATTTGGGTACCTTTTATTTCTCTTTGTTGTCTGATTGCTGTTGCTAGGACTTCTAATACTATGTTGAACAAGAGTGGGGAGAGTGGGCATCCTTGTCATGTTCCTGATCTCAACGGGAACTCTGTGAGCTTTTCCCATTGAGGATGATATTTGCTGTGGGTTTTTCATAGATAGATTTTATGAAGTTCAGGAATGTTCCCTCTATCCCTATACTTTGAAGCGTTTTAATCAGGAACAGATGCTGGATTTTGTCAAATGCTTTTTCTGCATCAATTGAGAGGACCATGTGGTTCTTTTCTCTTTTCTTATTGATTTGTTCTGTCACATTGACTGATTTGCAAATGTTGAACCACTCTTGTAACCCAGGGATGAATCCCACCTGGTCATGGTGGATAATCTTTTTAATGTGCTGTTGGATCCTATTTGCTAGGATCTTGTTGAGAATTTTAGCATCCATATTCATCAGTGATATTGGTCTGAAATTCTCCTTTTTGACGTGGTCTTTGCCTGGTTTGGGGATCAGGGTAATGCTGGCTTCATAAAAAGAGTCTGGAAGTTTTCTTTCTGCTTCAATTTTTTGAAACAGAAGAATAGGTGTTATTTCTTCTTTGAAAGTTTGGTAGAATTCCCCAGGGAATCCATCAGGTCCTGGGCTCTTGTGTTTTGGAATGTTTTTGATCACTGTTTCAATCTTGTTACTAGATATCAGTCTATCCAGGGTGTCAATTTCTTCCTGGTTCAATTTTGGGAGTTTATAGTGCAGCCACTCTAAAGAACAGTGTGGAGATTCTTTAAGAAATTAAAAATAGGGGCGCCTGGGTGGCTCAGTGGGTTAAAGCCTCTGCCTTCGGCTCAGGTCATGGTCCCAGGGTCCTGGGATCGAGCCCCACATGGGGCTCTCTGCTCGGCAGGGAGCCTGCTTCCTCCTCTCTCTCTGCCTGCCTCTCTGCCTACTTGTGATCTCTGTCTGTAAAATAAATAAATAAAAAAATCTTAAAAAAAAAAAAAAAAAAGAAATTAAAAATAGAGCTTCCCTATGACCCTGCAATTGCACTACTGGGTATTTACCCCAAAGATACAAATGTAGTGAAAATAAGGGCCATCTGTACCCCAATGTTTATAGAAGCAATGGCCACGGTTGCCAAACTGTGAAAAGAACCAAGATGCCCTTCAACGGACGAATGGATAAGAAAGATGAGGTCCATATACACTATGGAGTATTATGCCTCCATCAGAAAGGACGAATACCCAACTCTTGTATCAACATGGACGGGGCTGGAAGAGATTATACTGAGTGAAATAAGTCAAGCAGAGAGAGTCAATTATCATATCGTTTCACTTATTTGTGGAGCATAACAAATAGCATGGAGGACATGGGGAGATGGAGAGGAGAAGGGAGTTGGGGGAAATTGGAAGGGGGAGGTGAACCATGAGAGACTATGAACTCTGAAAAACAGTCTGAGCGTTAGGAGGTTGGGGGAACCTGGTGGTGGGTATTAAGGAGGGCGCGTATTGCATAGAGCACTGGATGTGGTGCATAAACAATGAATTCTGTTACGCTGAAAAGAAATTTTTTAAAAAATGATCTTAGAAGGCCTCACTGAGGTGAATGAACACCTCACAGAGGTATGTGAGAGATGGGGAAATTCAGGAGAAGAGCATTCCAAGTAAAGATGAGTGCAGGTATAAGCTGTGAGACATAGCAGGTGTGCCTGACAGCAAGCATGGCCGACCTGTTGTTTGAACAGTGTGAGGAAGGGGAGAGAAGTTGCAGATGGGGTCAGAAGAGAAATCAGCAGTCAGATTATCCACCGGTTTGTAGGCAGTCAGCTTCTTGCAGCAGAAAACGAAGCCACTGGAAGGCTTTGGGAAGGGATGTTACATGGTCTGATTTTTATTTTAATACAACCACTCTGGCTGCTGTGAAAAGGGCAGAGACACAGGTGGCTATTACAATATTTTGTCATTATTCAGACTTGCTGTGTTGATGACAGAGTCAATGGTGGTTGCTGTGAAGGTGAGATGGTCAGATTTTAAATATGCTTTGAAGATTTTATTTTTACCTGATGTTAGCTACAAAACTTGACTTCCCTCAGAGTCACTCAGCTCTACTACATGTTACAGACAAGTAAGTATTCAAGGTATGAAAATAACAGGAAATTCCCTTTCCCTTAGGCAAGATCAACCTTCAGATTATGGCTTTGAGTCTTCCCGCAGAATTGCTGTTTTTTGAGGATCCCTGGGTGGCTCAGTCAGTTAAGCATCTGCCTTTGGCTCGGGGCATGATCCCAGGGTCCTAAGATCAAGAAAGGATAAGCAAGGAGCCTGCTTCTCCCTCTGCTTGTGTGCTCTCTCTCTCTTTCTCGCTCTCATTCTGACAAATGGGTAAAGTCTTAAAAAAAACAAAGAACTATTATGATTTATTTCATTCAACAGCTATATATATATATATATTTTATAAACATGTAATGTATTATTAGCCCCAGGGATACAGGTCTGTGAATTGCCAGGTTTACACACTTCACAGCACTCACCATAGCACATACCCTCCCCAATGTCCATAACCCCCCCCCCCCCTCCCCACCCCCCCCCCCCCGCCCCCCCCACTCCGTTTTGTGACATTAAGAGTCTCTTATGGTTTGTTTCCTTCCTGATCCCATCTTGTTTCATTTATTCTTTTCCAACCCCCCAAATCCCCCACATTGCATCTCCACTTCCTCGTATCAGGGAGATCATATGATAGTTGTCTTTCTCCGATTGACTTATTTCAACAGCTATATTTTTTAATAACCTACCATGTTCAGACATGTGAATCAGAGTTACAGCTAATGGTAAGAAACTTACAAAGTTAATATAATGAAATGTTATATGTGAACGGATACCTAACCTTACCTGCTTGGGACCCAGGTGATGTGTTTTTCCTCATCACTTAGTAAAGCATTATGTTTGCAGAGCTGCTGTCACCTGAAGCCAGGCAGAGCCCTAATTTAGATGATCCCAGAAGCACCTTCACCTTCTATCGTCTTGACTGTTGCCCTAGCTTCCTTGTTCCCTGAAAGCTCTTTTCTTAGGGGCCTGATTCACATCCAGACCTTACTTTATTCAGTGAAGGCATCCACTCAGAAATTGCATGGAGATGAATTGGAACCAACTCTGCAATGAAATTTCAAGGATATGGGATAGAGAACTCTAGGGTTTTATGATTTATCTATACTAGAGAGGTACTAAGGCACTAATGGTACGAAGGTACTAAGTACTAGTAAGCACTAGGAGTACTAGTAAGTGCTAAGTACTAGTACTAAGGTATTCGAGGTACTAATGAACTTAAGATAAACTTAAGTTCACCCAGTATTTATGCCATTCTGTATTCTTTGTTATAAAGTGGAGAGGACTGATTAACAAATGCACACTAAGGTGTGGGTAGAATTGGACCATTCCTAGTATATTTTTTTAAAGATTTTATTTATTTATTTGACAGACAGAGATAACAAGTAGGCAGAGAGGCAGGCAGAGAGATGGGGGAAGCAGGCTCCCTGCTGAGCAGAGAGCCCAATGCGGGGCTCGATCCCAGGACCCTGGGATCATGACCTGAGCCAAAGGCAGACGCTTTCACCCACTGAGCCACCCAGGCACCCCCATTCCTAGTATATATAAATTTCAGAGACATCTGTATCATCAGTGTTAAATCCAGAGGAGTAATTCCAAAATCTCAGAAAGTTAGGGATAGAATTTTGGGAGTGAATGTTTTGCAGGGACTCCCCTGATAAGGCTCTCTTGGGGATAGGAAGCAAGCTTGAACCATTGAGAACATCCCTTCCAGATTCTAGGCAAACAAGAAGCAGACATTACCCTCACCACAGTTATAGGTTATCAATAAGTAGAACTGGCATCTGACTCAGCTCTACTAACCTCAGAATATCATTTCCCTGTCACATCGTGCTGACACAGTCCAGCAGCCATATGCACAGAAAAGGCCCCAACAGGAAAGGATTCTTCCTTTTCTTCATTATAATATATTCACGTACTGGAAAAATAACCACATTTGTGCCCCAAATCCAAAAGAAGTGATCATTGATACTCAGTTTCACTCCCTTTTCTTTTTTTTCTACAAAACACATGGGGAATCAAGATAGTTAAATAATTGTCAACTCATTCCTCCAGGATATTTCTGTTAGTATAGATCTCTTTCTAAGCAACTACCTCTAGTTTTAGATTAGCTGTAAATACATTTTTACTTTACTTTGCACCTGATAATTTTACTATTTTTAGAGAATCTGCTGATCATTATGCATATTTCTTTTATTGGAAGTTTAGGTAGTCTGATGAAATACACACACATAGACACATATATACACAAACATGCATACACACACACTCATGCTCATACACATATGTGTTCCAGTTACATTGTCAAATTTTAGACTCAACATCTCGATATGACATCTTCAGAAACCATCGTTAGCTACGCTGAGTTTGTAGAAACATTTGGAGAGTAAAAGAAATACTCCAAAAGAGAATGAATTTATGAACAGACGAAATAAATGTATACTTTAAAGCACCATGTACTTGTATTACCTTATTTCTAATATTATGTCTAGCATATCAATTTATAGCTTATAAGAATTACATATTTTTGTTATTTTTTTAAATTAAATGATTGTGAAGTTAATTAAGGAAAGCAGTTTTATGTTTCTTACATCAATGGAGACACAGAGGGTTAGAAATTGAATTGGCTTTCTATGTAATAGATTGGGCAAGAGTAGGTTCCACACTTCCTCATACTTTGTCTATATTCGGATCACTACTGTATATGCCAAGGTGGTACTGATGTATAATATGAAGTGATGTTGGCTATCCAGTTGAGGATGGAACCTAACAAAAGCATAGTTTATCAGATTTCCTCAGTATCCTTAAGGAAGTCTTAGAGTAATGAGTTGGGCAAACATAACCAGGTATTTGAAGGTCATTTAGTTTATACCTACAAAGTATAATGGATTCTTCCTTCTCCTATTGTCAAAAACTTCAGCACTGCCTTACTTATTCATACCCATGGACCACCTGCCTGGGTACCTCCTCCCTTCTCCCCTGGCATTCCTCCCCCTGGAATGTGGAATATCACTACCCTAAAACAAAGAATGTTGGTAGCAGTTCTGCTACATTGCTCATCACAATTCTGTCCTGTTTGTGCACTGAGCCATGAGAGGGAGTTATAAAGGCAGCATGTTGGGACAGGATGGGGCGGTTAAAGCCATCAGTCGTACCCTGAAACTATCAATGCTAAATCCTGATGTGTTCAAATGATTTTCCCTGTGGTAAAATCAGAACCAAACCAAAGGATTCCTACTTTCACCTCTGAGGGAGTAACTTCTATAGGATACTCCCTTCCACTCTAAACTACCAGAAAATTGGATATAATATATGAATTTTTTTTTTCAGATCTTGGACCAACAAGCTGTACAGATTATGACACCTGAGAAGAAAAACCAACAGTGGACGACCTATGACCATTAGAATTTCTACCTAGAGGAAATGTTCAGGCCCATATGTAGACTAAGTCTAGTGGATTCACTGAGTTGAGGGGCAAAAGTTCAGGGAGATTGAGATGACTAGAATTTTCAGGGGAGAATTTTAAGAGGAGAGAGGTAAGCAAAGCAAAAACTCAGAAAATCCACGGAGAAGACTCTTGGAGTCTGGGCTGAATATTGATCTGCACATGTGCAGGATGAAATTTCATAAAGCCATATGACAAGAGCAACTGCCAAATAAAGAGAGGAACCTGAGAGCTGTAAGCTTAAAAATTATCCAACCTCCTACAAGGCTAGGGATTGTTTAATATCTCGGCAGCTTGAAAAGGAAAGACTTCGGTGAATACAAAAGTCATTCAGTAAAAGACCCCAACAAAACCCCTGGCTCTGAAGTAAAGACTACTCTAGATTTGGGGAAAAAAAGAAAGAGAGAGAGAGAGACAGAGAGACAGAGAGGTTTAAATGGGCTTCAAATTTATTGAGCTGATCCACAAATAAACTTCTGGACCAAACTATGTTCAACATTCTTTTTTTTTTTTTTTCCAGTTTTTAATTAAGGTTTATTTTTTTTTTTATAAACATATATTTTTATCCCCAGGGGTACAGGTCTGTGAATCACCAGCTTTACACACTTCACAGCACTCACCAAAGCACATACTCTCCCCAATGTCCATAATC
>NC_081565.1:15669062-15674995 GCF_022355385.1 Mustela nigripes | reverse complement strand
CCCTCCCCCCGGGGTCTATCTTCCCGTCACTTTGGATTCACTTCTCCGCCGGTCCTACCTTTCAGAAAATGGTTGTTTTTCTGTTTCCAGAATTGCTGTTCTTCTTCTCTTTGATCTGCCGATGGATTTTCAGGTGTTTGCAATCTTTAGATAAGCTATCTAGCTGATCTCCGGCTAGCTGAAGCAGTCTCAGCTTGCTACTTCTCCGCCATCTTGACTCCTCTGTGTCCTGGCTATTTAACACTATAACTAAACATGTCTTTTTTTGGATTGACAACAACAAATCAATCCCCATCTTCTGAAGTTTCTCTGTAATTATGCACCTAGTTCTCAAATTAGCAGTTGATATCCTTTTCGCTATCACCTATACATAATAATAACACCAAGTTTATTGAGTGCTTACAATGTGTCAGGCACGGCATGCAATATATGGCATTCCTTGTCTCCTTTGGCTTGATGATGATGTCATAATGCAGGCACTTGTAGTGCCCCTACTTTCTGGGTGAATTTAGCAAGTTTAAGGACCTCATCCATAGTCACTCATCTAATAAGAGGAACAACTAAGATTTAACACAATCAGTGGATCCTCGAACTTTACTCTTAGCCTCAAGACTATACTGTCTTGCCACATTTCAACAGCTTGCTAAAGAATCTCTCTTTCTCACTCTCCCTTTTCGATCACAGTATGGGCTGAACAGGAAAAGCTCCTCTTCTACTTCTATGCTGCTCAATTGAATATATATCTTCAATGAAATACTTCTTGACCTCCCACAGCTCTTAGAGCTGCCCTTCGTCTTTGAGACCAATGCTTGAATATATTCATTATTTTATCCCCACAGACTAGAAGAGAGCTTGGAATATAGTTGCCAGTAAATACCATTTGCCCTCAGATGGAAAGAAAGAATAAGTAGTTGAATTATGTAAAAATACTCTCCTCCCCAATCCCCACTAATATAACTCTGAGGACAGTGACTGTACGATTCAATTCTCTTGCCTGGGACACGGTCTACTATATAGCAGGTTCTTAGCAACTAATTGTTGATTCATTATTGTTACTGTTTTTACCTTGTCTTCATATTTTTCAGCCAGGAAAGCTAATGTTGATTAACGACTCTTAATTTAACTCAGATTGTAAAATGATGGAGTTGTTAGGTTCAAGATTATCAAAATAGGCCATCTCCTTAATGAATTAATCCCCACTATGCTTTATTTTGAGTGTACTTGTACAGTGTATTTGTACCCCTCTAGCTCTGGAGAACTCACTACCTCTTAGAAGATCTGTAAAGAACTCCTCAAACTCAACACACACAAAACAGATAATCATATCAAAAAATGGGCAGAAGATATGGACAGACACTTCTCCAATAAAGACATACAAATGGCTATCAGACACATGAAAATGTTCATCATCACTAGCCATCAGGGAGATTCAAATTAAAACTACATTGAGATACCACCTTACACCAGTTAGAATGGCCAAAATTAGCAAGACAGGAAACAACATGTGTTGGAGAGGATGTGGAGAAAGGGGAACCCTCTTACACTGTTGGTGGGAATGCAAGTTGGTGCAGCCTCTTTGGAGAACAGCGTGGAGATTCCTCAAGAAATTAAAAATAGAACTTCCCTATGACCCTGCCATTGCACTACTGGGTATTTACCCCAAAGATACAGATGTCGTGAAAAGAAGGGACATCTGTACCCCAATGTTTATAGCAGCAATGGCCACAGTCGCCAAACTGTGGAAAGAACCAAGATGCCCTTCAACGGATGAATGGATAAGGAAGATGTGGTCCATATACACTATGGAGTATTATGCCTCCATCAGAAAGGACGAATACCCAACTTTTGTAGCAACATGGATGGGACTGGAAGAGATTATGCTGAGTGAAATAAGTCAAGCAGAGAGAGTCAATTATCATATGGTTTCACTTATTTGTGGAGCATAACAAATAGCATGGAGGACATGGGGAGTTAGAGAGAAGGGGGTTGGGGTAAATTGGAAGGGGAGGTGAATCATGAGAGACTATGGACTCTGAAAAACAATCTGAGGGGTTTGAAGTGGCAGGGGGGTGGGAGGTCGGGGTATCAGGTGGTGGGTATTATAGAGGGCACGGATTGCATGGAGCACTGGGTGTGGTGATAAAATGATACTGTTATGCTGAATATAAATAAATGAAAATAAATAAATAAATGGGGGGGAGGAGAAGAGGTTCTCTGTCACTTAAAAGTCCTGGATTTTAGCCCAGTGTTTCTCATATTGAATCAACATTTTTTTTTTAAATTTTTCCTATCACATGGGCTTATGGAGAAATGGCATCCAGTGTGCTGTTAGTAACTCAGTGGAGGGCAAGCCGGCTTTTCCCTTCTTTTACCAGCCTGTGCTCTCCACCCTAGAATTTTCACCGAAGGACCATTGGTAAAACCCAGAACTAGGGAGTCGGGTGGGGGTGCATGGAGAGAATCTTAATGCCTGGGTTTGAAATTGTCCCTCAGAGCAATCATTGCCCACTGTTCTTGGCTTCAGTTCAACCTGCCTACGTGACAGTCCATTTTCCCTGACTCAGCCTTCTGTGTCCAGACAAATGATTCACTCCCAGTGCATTTTTCTGCTCTTACTAAATAGGCCCTCTAACCACCGCTGTATCTTTCAATTCCAGCTAACAGCTTGGACAGCAGTTTTTAAAAATGTTACTAAGCAAGTATGCTCGGCCAGAGAAATCATGCAGAATCCTCTCTAAATGCTTCCCCCATCATTCAGGCTCATAGGGATTGCTCCCTTCTCCAAACTAAGGGCAAATTCCCTCCAAATTTTATATTCATTTATCCATTGACAGATTGTTTACTAGTCTCTGCCATTTCTTGAATCTTAGCTAAACTTTATCAAGCACTAATAATAAGCCAAACACTGCTAATTTCTTTGCACAAATGATCTCATATAGTTTTTCTGGTCACATTACTGAATTCTTTTGAGCCTCAGTTCCCCAGCAGGTTAAAACAAACAAAGGATAAAAACATAACTCAAATGAGGTTTGTTAGAAGACCTGTTGACTCTCTCCAACCAAAGTTTGTGTTTTGTGCATTTTTTGTTTTTTTGTTTTTTAAACAGAGCACATTTTTAACTTTCCAAGGAACTGATACATGAGTTAGATTAGGCTTGGCATTGATTAATCCTTTTGTCCTGAGCCGAGGCCACTTTCTATAGACATTTTGCCTTCCATTATTGTACCCATTATAAAATGTTTATCTAATTGACTTTCTCTACCCATCCCCTCTGTAACCTTATAGATTAGTCTTTGATGCGCATTGTATCAAAAGCCTACTAGAAGTACAAGTGAATTACCTCTATGGTGACCATCACCTTCTTTGAAAAATTAATCAGTTTTGTTAGGTAAGAGCTCGCTTTAGACAGCTATTGTTACTGGTCTCCACAAATGGAGAGAAAGAGTAAGCAGAGTGTTATTTTGAAAAGACCTCTGGCCTGATAACCCAAATTTCTGTATTCTGGTTTCAGGTCAGACCAGTGCCAAGATCTTGTACTCCATGCTCACGATTTCAGTGAAGTTAAAGAGTATACTGTAGTCCTTAAGACTGACTGTTTTGAAATCACAAAGAACATGAACCATGTACTTGATATGAGGGTGTGAGCAGACTATTTAATTTGTTGAAAACTTGGGATTCACATCAGAAAAAATGGGGGTGATCATAATAACTGTACTGCTTTTAGGGTACTGCTAAATTTCTCTGTAAAGTAACTCCTAAAATACCATGATTTAAATTTTATATATTTTTATATGTACTGCTTTTCATTTTTTTAGAGTAATTTGTTATGTGTTGAATTGTGTTCTTCAAAAAGATGGTGAAGGCCTTACCCCAAATACCTATAAATGTGACCTTCTTTTGTAAGATGATCAAGTTTAGGTGAGGCCATTAGGGTGGGCCTTAAACCAGAATGACTGGTATCCTTATTTAAAAAAAAAAAAAAAGGAAATTAGAGCATAGAGAAAGACACTGACAGAGGGCAGATGGTGCAAAGACACAGGGAGAATGCCATCGCTAAGCAAGGAATGCCAGAGGCTGCCGGAAGCTGAAGAAGCAAAGACGGCTCCTTTCCCTACCTTGATTTCTGACTTCAAGCCTCCAAAACTGTGACACTAAGTTTCTATTGTTTTAAGCCAACCAGTTTTTAAACTTTGTTGCAGCAGTCCTAGCAAACTAATGAATTATGCTAGAGATTATAACATACAGTCTTAAATTTTCACTTAGTTTTCACTTTTAAAAGTGTTAACTTTTGGGGTGCTTGGCTGGCTCAGTCATTTAAGCATCCAACTCTTGATTTCAGTTCAGGTCATGGTCTCAGGGTCGTGAGATCGAGCCCTGCATCAGGCTCTCCACTCAATGCAGAGTCAGTTTGGTATTCTCTCTCTCTGTCCCGCCCCCTGCTCTCTCTCTCAAATAAATAAATCTTTAAAAAAAGATTGGTAAAGGTTAACTTTTGAAGTTGTCATGGTACTGCTACTAATAGAGTGTAAGAAACTTGAAACAAGTTCATTTAACCCACTCCCATCCTTTATGATGTAGTTCTTATATATTTAAACAAATCAGAATTCACTCATTACAACTTTGGCTTTATTTTTTATTTTTAAATTTTTTTTATTTTTTTTTTAAGATTATTTATTTATTTATTTATTTATTTGACAGATAGAGATCACAAGCAGGCAGAGAGCAGGCAGAGAGAGAGAGGAAGGGAAGCAGGCTCCCTGCTGAGCAGAGAGGACAATGCGGGGCTCGATTCCAGGACGCTGGCATCATGAGCTGAGCTGAAGGCAGAGGCTTTAACCCACTGAGCCACCCAGGTGCCCCATATTTTTAAAAAATTTTTAAACATTTTATTTATCTGAGAGAGAGAGAGAGCAAGAGCTGACAGACGGAGGTAGTGGCAGTGGCAAAGGGAGAGGCCGACTGCCTGCTGAGCAGGAAGCCTGACTCAGGACTCTATCCCAGGACCCTGAGATCATGACCTGAGCCAAAAGCAGATGCTTAACTGACTGAGCCACCCCAGCGGCCCCATTTTTGCCTTAAATAGACATGTTTTAAACAAATTAAGATAAAAAGTGGCACTTTGTAACCACCTCTATAATTTCCATTTCCACACCGTCTTGCTGCTCTTCCTTCCTCCTGAAGATGCACGTTTCCATCTGCTATTATTTCCTCTCAGCCTGAAGAACTTCCTTTCAGGTTCCCTGCAGTGCAGATTTTCTGGCATCAAATTCTCCTAGCTTTTCTCTAGCTAGCAAAGACTTTGTTTCACCTTTATTTTATTTTTTATTTTTCAAAGATTTTATTCATTCATTTGACAGAGAGAGAGACTGTGAGAGAACGAACACAAACAGGGGGGAGTACGAAAGGGAGAAGCAGGCTTCCTGCCGAGCAGGGAGCCTGATGTGGGGGTTGGTTGCAGGACCTTGGGATTACAACCTCAGCCAAGGGTAGATGTCCAACTGACTGAGCCACCCAGGAGTGCCTCACCTTTATTTTAATTGATAGTTTTATTGGATATAGAGTTCTATGTTTCAGGGTGGTTTTTTTTTGTTTGTTTTGTTTTTGTTGTTGTTGTTGTTGTTATTGTTGTTTTCTTTTCCACTACTTTAAAAATACTGTTTCATTGTTTCTGATGAGAAGTCAGTCATCATTAAAATTGCATTCCTCCACATGCTGTGTGTTTTCTTGCTGTCGTCGTTGTCTGGCTGCTTTAAAGACTTTATTTTTGGTGTTATCACAGTAAGTGTGTTGTGTTTGGGTATGGTTTTCTTTCTGTTTTTCCAGCTTCACATTTACTGGATGTCTTTTTTTTTTTTTTTTTAAAGATTTTATTTATTTATTTGACAGAGAGAGATCACAAGTAGGCAGAGAGGCAGGCAGAGAGAGAGAGGAGG
>NC_081565.1:15528262-15668962 GCF_022355385.1 Mustela nigripes | reverse complement strand
AGGCAGAGAGGCAGGCAGAGAGAGAGAGGAGGAAGCAGGCTCCCCGCCGAGCAGAGAGCCCGATGCGGGACTCGATCTCAGGCCCCTGAGATCATGACCTGAGCCGAAGGCAGCGGCCTAACCCACTGAGCCACCCAGGCGCCCCCTTTTTTTTTTTTTTTTTTTTAAAGATTTTATTTATTTATTTGACAGAGAGAGATCACAAGTAGGCAGAGCTGGATGTCTTAACCCTATATACATATATCCTCAATTAATTTGGGGATAAATTTTAAACTATCATTTTATTTAGGTATTTTTCTGCCCTAATTTCCCCCCTTTTCTTGTGAGACTCCAATTTTATGCCTGTTGGACCACTAGGGAGTCCCCAAGAAGACCCAGAAATTCTATTTTTTAATCCTTTTTCTAATCAGATCATTTCTATTAGTTTTTTATTTCATTGACTCTTTCTGCTATCTCAAATCTGCTCTAACGCTTATTCTTTAGATTAAAATTTTATTTCAGATTTTGCCATTTTTAGCTGTACACTTTCTTCTTGGAACTTTTTATAGTTTCAATTTTTCTGTTGAAATGCCCTATTTTTTCATTCACTATAAGAATATTTTCCCTTATGCCCTTGAGCAGAGTCATAGCAGATGCTCAAGGTTAGTATCCATTAATTGTCATTTTTCTTTAATATGGGTCACATTTTCCTGTTTTTTTCATATGACTGGTGATTTTCAATTGGATCCTAAATATTTTCAATATGTGTAAATCCCTCAATTATCTCATATATATTTTAAAAATATTAGTTTAAGTTATTGTCATTCTTGTGTTTCAGCAAGCAGTTGACTTATCTGAACTCATATTCCAGGCTCCAAAATCACATTTTATATTTTTTGTCTTTAACTGGGCTGCTCAATGTATTCATACTTCAGGGGGCAGCCAACTATTTTGGAAGATTCCCTGCACAGAATCTGTAGTTCCCATTCTTTACTTCTTTCCTATCTAGGGCTTCTCTCCTTACTTTCCAACTGTGTGGTTGCTCCAAACTCTGCTCCCTGGTTCTCCAAGCCAGTAAATCTGTGGGTTTCTATGCAAGTGCTAGCGCCACCATGGGGTGATATCTGAGAATAGTCTATAAGCTAAAAACCGTTTCAATAGGAAACTCACTGGTCATTATTTTCTCCCAAGTTTCAACATCCCTCTCCCCACAATATCATCAGTTCTGTCTTCATGCAGTTGAGTTTTATGAATTTTGTAGAGTTTATATTTGTCGTCTGTGGGAGGATTGGTCTGATAGGAATGACGTAGGGTTTACCAGATTCTAACTTTTGTATTTTCCCAGTGGTTTAAATCAGATAAAGTTTATTTCTCTGTGAGTTAATAGTCCAGAGATTATCATGTGGTTCTTCTCTATGAAGTTATTCAGGAACTAGACTGGTTTATTGGGTTTGGTTTTCTCAAAATATGAATTTAATCTCTGGGTCCAAGGGTCAAATCATTGCCATTTCCAAACAACAGAAAGAGGAGTCAAGGCAGCTTCATTTTTGAGGAGGCAAGATGAAAATTGTATCGCTCCTTTCCATTGGTATTTCATTAGTCCAAATTTATTCACATGGTATCCCCTAACTATAAGTGAGTTTAGGAAATAAAATTTCTTGAAGGACAGCCATGTATCCAGCTAAACCATGGCAAAGAGAGGATATCTAGTATTAGCAGTAAGAAAATTAAATGTATTTCAAGGGAAAAATGTGTATTCTGTGCCACAATCCTCTCCTACAGCCATTCTGTTATCCACATTTACTGTGTATAGTGGTTGTATATACAGTAAATGTGGATACAGCCTGTGGGAGTACTTCTTCAAGTCTCATCCAGCTGAAAACCCAGAAGTCTTTTAATTCTAGGTTGGTGGCTCTGGAAGTCTAAGAACCTATTTGTAAGTACACAGTATCTACTATACTGTTTCTACTTTCTGTGTTATGTATAGAACAAGGGAGTGGGAACTGGGTACTGGTACTGGAATTAAAGCCAAATTCTGAAAATGGAAAACAGTGTAGAATATACAAAGGCTGATTATTCTGTAGCAATAATGAAATAATGATTTTTAGAAATTGAAAATTCACTCTCCTATAGCAGTGAAGTAACTTTTTTCTTTCTTTCTTTCTTTCTTTTGTTTTGTTTTTTGTTTTTTTGTTTGTTTGTTTGTTTTTGTTTTTTTATCCTGGTTTTGCTTTCTCAGAAGCACAAATTTATCCATTGTGCTCCATACCCCATTTTATTTTCTGGATAAATTTTTTTTCTTTCTGATATGTCTTGTTGTCATCTATGCAAGTAAAATTGCAGAGGATGTCCTTGGATGCTAACATTGTTTCTTCTTCTGGGTAGTGGTGTACAGATTGATTTATAGGTTGAATAATTACTGTCTGTAGCATGCCACCCTTTGTTTCCCTTGGTAATAAAATCCAAAAAAAAGGAGGGGATGCCCATCAACCATAAAGTAGATTTCTAATCTGTGCTTCATAATGAGTTGCACGTTTGTGTTTCCACAAGCACGTGGTGCTTATGTTCATGTTGCTAAATCCTGTGTGTGGTCTTTTATTTACTAGATTCTATGATTCTGTTATGCCTATCTCCCTCAATTTAATGGACTCCTGGCTTCATGTCCCTGAAGCAGGTGAGTGTGCAGGACTGGAAAGCCGCCACCTTTAGTCTGATTTTTGCTAATAGAAATGTCTTACTGTCAATCTTATCTTAGGTTATTTAGAATATAGATACACCTCACTTTTCCTGACACCGAGGTCTCCAAGTTTCTAGACTGTCAATTTAGATTGCAGATTGTAGATAATATAGGTAGACCTTATTCAATCAGTTGAAAAGCCTTAAAAGCAGAGGTGAGGGTTTTCTGAGGGAAAAACCCTTCTATGTACAGTGGCTTCAGCTGATTCCCAGCGGTTCCAGCCCGCCCTTCCTGATAGCTTGACGTTCCTAATAATCTGACATACAGAGTTTAGACTTTCTTTTTTTTTTTTTAAAGATTTTATTTATTTATTTGTAAGAGAGAGAGTGAGAGCGAGCACAGGCAGACAGAGTGGAAGGCAGAGTCAGAGGGAGAAGCAGGCTCCCTGCGGAGCAAGGAGCCCGATGTGGGACTCGATCCCAGGACTCTGAGATCATGACCTGAGCCGAAGGCAGCTGCTTAACCAACTGAGCCACCCAGGCGTCCCTGGAGTTTGGACTTTCTTAACTAGACCCACAATTGGGTAATCTGATTCTTGGCAATGGATCTCTATGTCCTACCGGTTTTCTTTCTCTGGTTGAACATTGATTAACACATCCCTTAAGATTATAAAAAAAAGCAAGGTCACTAAACATTAATGCACAAAATAAAAGAAAACTTAAGTTAATAGAGAAACATATTGTGTTCATGAATTAGAAGGCAGAATGTTAAGATTTTCTTGAAATTGATATCTAGTTTTGATATAAACCAACTACAAATTACAGCAAGATTTTTGGTAGAAATTGACAAACTGTACCTAATTTTGTATAGGTGAATAATGAACATAGAATTTTTATTTTTTGAAAGGTACTGCAAGTAGGTAAACTTGCAGTACCTGGTGTTTTGACTTGCCTTAATATTTAAGCTTTGTAAGACTCTAGGTGGCTCAGTGAGTTAATCATCTGTCTTTGGCTCAGGCCATGACCCCAGGGTCCTTGGATTGAGTCCTGCATGGGGCTCCCTGCACAGTGGGGAGACTGTTTCTCCTTCTCTTTCAAACTCTTCCCCCTGTTTTCTCTCTCAAATAAATAAATAATATTTTTCAAAGGATGTACTTAAGCTTTAGATGTATTAGTAAAGATAGTATGGCCCTGGGAAGAGATAGACACTTGGGCCAATAGAACACAATTAGAAAGTCCAGAAACAGACCTAAATGTATGAATTTATTTTCCACAAATTTGCAAAAGCAATTTAAGAGAGAAAGAAGAGTATTTTCCTTAGCTGGTGCTATTAAAACTGGATATCTCTATGCAAAACAAAAATTTAACCTAAATCCATACCTCCTATCATACTAAAAATAACTCAAAATTCATCATAGACCTAAACATAAAATATGAAACTAAAAAACTTCAGAGTGAGTAAAACAGAAAATTGTTGTGATCTTGGGTGAGGCAAAGATTTTTTTAAATAGAATACAAAAAAATATGAACCATAACAAAAAAAAATAATAAAGAAAAACTGGATTTCAGCAACATTTAAAACTTCAGCTCTTCCAACTACATTATTAAGGAAATGGAAATCCAAGACAAAAAAAAATAAACCTTTTAATATACATATCCTATAAAGGTCCATTTTCCAAAGATGCAAAGAGCTCTTTCAACTCAATGATAATAAAATAAGCTACCCAATTCATTCAAGAAAGGATTTGAAGAATTACTTCACCAGAGATGAAACACAAATGACAAGTAAATACTTCAAAAGAAAGATGCTTCATATCTTAGGATAGTTAGGAAAGTTCAATTCAGAGCCCAATAGGCTACTACTACACAGATATTAAAATGGCTAAAATAAATACAAATTGAAGTTGCAGGCAGTGAGAAGATGAAGAACAATGGAACTTTCATACACTGCTGATGAAAATGAAAAATGGTACACCAGCTTTGAGAAACATTTGGGAAACTGTAAAATTAAATATACATTCACAATATGAGTTAGCAGTGTATGTATCTTCGACAAATAAAGAAATACGTCCACAGAAGAATTCACATGCAGATATTTATAGCAGTTTTATTCATTATCACCCAAAACTGGAAACAACCCAAATGTCCATCAACAGAAAGATTCCATATCTTTGGTTGTGATGGGAGTTGGATGAAAAACCATATAAATATGCCAGTGTCCATACAACTACACCCATTTTACATATACTGTATATTATGTATATTTTATTTTAGTAAATTATACTTCAATAGACCTGACTTTAGAAAATCAAGCTCAGAAGGATCAAAGCTTTACATATGAAATCCAAAACTTAAACTCTAGAAAAAAGCCATACATGAGGATCTCTATGACTTTATATATTAAGCAAGACCTAATCAGCATTCCTTAAAAGAAAAGACTGATTATTTGATCACATTAAAATTAAGAGCTCCTGTTTTTTTGTAAAGTCAAGAAACAAACCACAAATTGGAAGAAAATATCTGCTGAAGGAAATATCTTGAACACATAAAGTATCTCATAAATCATTAAGGAAAAGAAGACAACTCCATAGAATAATTGGCAAAAATTTGAGTCGGCAGTTCACAAAGGAGTAAGAAAAAAATGTGAAGTTGTTGTAAAGATATTCATCCTGAGTAATCTGCAGTCGCAAACCAGTAACATCAATGAAACAATTTCATACCATCATTTTAGTATCAGAGCGTGCATCAATGGCAATACTTACACACCTCGGGTTGGGTATGCAAATTGGTGTAAGCTTTTAAAGAAACAATTAAGCATGGCCTTGTAAAATTGAACCTACAAGAATTCACCGGTTCAGATACTGCTATCCCAGATCTATATCTAAGATTAACTATTGTTAATACACTATTCACAAGAACATGCTGTTAGGAATACGATGTTGAATGGGAACAAAGTTGCAGAAAATGACACAGAGAATAATACCATTTCTAATATATGCATATCTAGCAAAAGTGTAAAAAAATAAAGCAACAAATGATATACATATAATTCAGGGTAGTGGTTGCTTTAGGGTAGAGGAGAGGAGGGAGGGAAATGAATTCAAGATGAGATGTTTTACTTTCTAAGTCAGATGGAATGTTCCTAGGTTACATTTCATAAAGTTTCATCAGTTTATGTATTACATATATTCTTCTTTAGTTACCACATGCTACATTATTTAAAATTAAATGATATGGTGAATGACTGGATGCCTCAATGAGGTCTGAAAATTATTGGAGTGGGAGCAATGAGAACACATGGGCAGGACGGATAGAGATGAGAGCCCAGAATTGGGGTGCTTACCTTCTTGATGTCAAAGCTGGAGTGTTTTTGTTTTTGTTTTTGTTTTGTTTTTTGGTGATAAGGTCTAAGGTGCATTCTTGTTGCCGGGTCGTTAAAAGGTGACAGGAGGGAGTGTAGGAACAGACGAAATTAAAGAACCTAGAGATTAAGGTATCTGATAGATCTATACAGATGCTGAAGTTACCCAAATAATGGCAATTATAACAAGCTGGGGAGAGCAGTGAGATATGGGCTAAGAAATAAAGGATATAGGACAGCAGTAGTAGAACCAGCCACATACTTGTCAAGGCCTAGTAGAAGACAAAAACGTGAGACCTCTTCTTCAAAATGTATTTGAAAATTCAAGAAAGTGGGGCGCCTGGGTGGTTCAATGGGTTAAAGCCTCTGCCTTCGACTCAGGTCATGATCCCAGGGTCCTGAATCAAGCCCCGCTTTGGGCTCTCTGCTCAGCGGGAAGCCTGCTTCCTCCTCTCTCTCTCTCTGCCTGCCTCTCTGTCTAGTGATCTCTATCAAATAAATAAATAAAATCTTTAAAAAAATTGTTTTGGGGGTGCTCGGGTGACTCAGCCATTGGACATCTGACTTCAGCTCAGGTCATGATCCCAGGGTCCTGAGATCAAGCCCTGCATCAGCCTCTCTGCTTAGAGGGAGCCCTGTTTCTCCCTCTCTCTCTGCTTGTGTTCCCTCTCTTGCTGTGTCTCTCTATGTCAAATAAATAAATAAAATCTTAAAAAAATATATTCAAGAGGAATTTGGGAATGAAAGGGGATCCCTGGGTGGCTCAATGGGTTAAGCCTTTGCCTTCAGCTAAGGTCATGATCTCAGGGTCCTAGGTTGGAGGCCCATGTCAGGCTCTCTGCTTGTCGGGGAGCCTGCTTCCTCCTCTCTCTCTCTCTGCCTGCCTCTCTGCCTACTTGTGACCTCTGTCAAATAAATAAATAAAATCTTTAAAAAAAAAAAAGGATTTGGAAAGTTGGGGAACGATGGAAAACAGATGAAATTAGTGGTGCATGGAACAAAGAATACCCCTGTGATGACGGGCATGTGCTTGTACTTCTGAAGATAAACAACCATAGCAGAGCATGCAAAGAGATTGAACCCCTCCCACCCCAAATCCATTTGTTGCTACCCTAATCCCCAGGGTGAGGTCATAAGTATGGACCCTGACCCTATAGACTAGTGTCTTTATAAGAGACACCATAGCTCTTTCCCCTCGCCTTTACCCCAGCACACACACATAACAAGGAAATTGCAAGATGGTGACCATCTGCAAGCCAGGAAGAAACCCAAGCTTTCTCCAGACAGCAAATAAGCAAGCACTTTGATGTTGGACCCCTGTCCTCCAGAACCACAAGAAAATAAATTTTGTTGTTGAAGCCACCCAGCTTGTGCTATGTCGTCATGACAACCTGAGCTAAGGCAGTATCATTTGAAGTTAAAGTCCACATTACTTACCAGGAACTCTGGGAAAATCATTAGCGTTGAAGGTGAAGATAGTGGGGTGACCTGGGTTTGTGCTGGGCATGCCTCTTCGAATACGACTTTGGAAAGCAGTTTCGTGAGCTGCAATGGCTTTGGGAGCAATACTTGAGATGTTTGTTGTCTCCCTCTGCTGGGGGTATTGGGTCATCTTGCACACACAGGGAAAAGAAGACTTCCGGCCTCACCCTGTTCACTCTTGATGGAAGGAGCTGCTCTTTACTGGCAGGTTGAGAACATGGGGCATCTGTTTATGCCTCTGGTTAGACATGCTCATGCAGCCATGGGACTAGGGAAAATCTGGGATGTCTCTTTCTGTTGCACAGAGTTGTGATGACAGCTGGCAACAATGCCAAACACAGAAAGGCCACTAGAGGGGCCAGACTGAGCTTTCCTTTGATTTCTGTCCAGTCGTCCTGATAGTACTTCTTGGATCTAGCGGAAATATCCCCATCACTTAGCCAGAGACAACATTATAGATATTGAAAGAGAGACTTCCAGACCCCTTGAGATTTCTCCTTCTCCAGGTTAAAATTCCCTAATCTTATCAGGGAGCCACCTCTGCAATAGCCACACACCCTTTACTTCTCACCAGAGACCTCTGATCATCTAACCCAGCACCGTTCTGCAATAGACCCTTCATCCTCCGCCATCTATAGCCACATGGTGACATCCTTCTGTCTACAGCTCTCATGGGCTCTTATGGCCCTTGGAATCAGGCAGTGTCTTCTTGCTTTGGTCTTCTCTGAATCTGCTTTTCTCTTTAGCCTCGTTTCCGGACTTGACCCTGTCTGACCCATACAAAGCCTACCATGCTCAGCCCTACTGCACCCTGTAAAAATGACCTTGGAACTTTTCTCTCCTTCTTATTCTTTCATTTCCAAGCCTTTGCCCGTGTTGTTTTTTTCTACCTACATCGTATATATCCTTGCTCCCCCACATCCTACCCGTACTCAGACAGACACACACATTATATTTACTCTATCTGGTTATCTTTTATTTATCCTTCTGGTCTCAGTTGACTTTCAAGTAATATTAAAGTGCTTTTTCATGAGCAACATGTAACATCACATATATTCCAATTTCCTGCTTAACTGTCCATTGCCCCTAGTAGACCATAAGCTCAGTAGAAGCAGCATTCATATCTTTCTAGTGGGCCATTTAATGGTTCAAAAGACTTAATCCATATAGTGTTTGATACAGGTTAGGTGTTTAAGAAACAATTAGGGCAGGAAGGGAGGGATGATGGAACAATGGAAGAAAGGAAATAAATTATTCAGAATTTTACAGTTTGTGCCAGACTAATGGGAAAAGCAATCCTGTGACCTATAAATCATGCCAGATCAGTGTGAATGGGCAATTGACGACAATGCCTATGTTTAGGGCCGCAATTGTTTGATTTCCTACTATTGTCTAAAGTTCTGGGGTGGGGCCAGATGCACCCCACCCCACTTTTTTTTTTTTTTTTTTTAACATTGGATGCCTGTTTTTGTTTTTTCTCTTTTCCTGACTTAAGCATCAGTTAACACTGGGCCAGTCTAATCTCCTTAAGCTGGTATTCTCTGGCAGGAGAAAAAAAAAATGTGGCTGCTGTTGTTTCGATGGTTTAAAATTAATAATTTGCATATTTTCATTATGCTAATGGAGTCTTATGGAGAAGGGCATGTTTAATAATATTTTAATTCATTAAATGCATAATCATTTAAAATGACATAGCCAAAAACCTAGAGAGGGAGGCTATGAGGTATGAGGGTGAGCTGGGTTCACAGCCAAGTTCCACCCCAAGATGGGGTTTCTGATCAAGTGACTTGACCTTGCTGAATCTCATTCCTAACCTCTGAATGTAGACGATTTTACTTAACAGGGAGTATATATAAAATAATTAAGAATAATAAAGGCGCAACACTTAGATCATAACAGACAACCAATAAAAGATACGATGATGTTGCTTAACATTAATTAAGTTCTTCCTCTATGTTACTCTGGCTACAGCCAGAAAATATTGCAGCATGGAATCAAATTATCTCATCCAGTCAGTATTTGGTGAACTTTATGGCAGAAAGCTATGTGAAATGGGCTCATCTTTCATATTCTTATCCTTCTTTTTTATTGCTAGTCTTATCTATCTATTGGGACCCAATTCAAATATGAGATTCCATAGATTCTTTTTTAATCACCTTATCCGAGAGCTTTTTATTTTCTGGTCTACCTTCCGGTATAGCTTCGAGTTTATACCTCTGATTCTGACATTCTCTTATTGAGGATGATGTTTGCCTTTTCCAGACTACAAATTCTGGGCCACACGCACATTATTGGCATCTCAGAGTTGAAAATATTATTAAAATATCACTTAGCTTTGCTATTTGGAGAAAGGTCAGTTTTATTATTCTAATTTAATCAAGGAGGCAAACTGAGTTCCCACACAGTTAAGTCAATTTTTCAAAGTAGTGAGAGAAAAAGAAGGACATGTTCTTTGTGGACCCACTACGTAGGGAGAGCTATGCCAATTACACACCCATTACAAGGAGAGCTAGCATTTATTTAGCTCTTTGTGTGTTGTGGGTGTTGTTCTACGGGATTTGCATTTAGGAAACCACATAGAACGTACAGGCCCATGATGGAGGTACGATGTGCACATTTCTGGGTAAGGGGCCTGAGGTACAGAGACACGGAAGAACCTTCCACGTGTCCGGCAGGTCAGAGCTGACATCTGGACCTCGGCTTTCCTGCTCTATAGCCTACCTTTTGAACCACGGTTCTATACTGCTCATGGAAGTTTTAGGTTATACAGTGATGTTACTGCAGAGGAAGATACTGAGAACAAGAAAAGTTCATCACTTTGTTCCAGGTCATACAATTGCAAATTGTCAGAGTCTAGATGTTGGCAAGGATCTTGAACTTCACATACAGGACTTATTCTAAAACACCACACTTTACTCTCCTAATAGCACTCTCTTTTCACTTACTGGTGCTGATCTCTCCCAACTGTGTTGTCGGCAAGGTGAGAAGACCCTGGATTTACATAAACGGAATGCTTCGGGATTTCTTTATTGAGTCAACCAGTCAGCAAATACAGAGTCCTGCCTATGCACTAGGCACAACTCTAGACATCAGTGAAATGCTTAACCAAATAAGCACCTTTTTGCCTCTTCTGTATGGATTTGTATCCTTGAACAACTCCTTGAATTCAGGTTCCTCAGCTGTACCTTTGGGTAGCAGTGATGGCCCCGTGTCTAATGGAAACAAGATAAATATATGTTGTTAATTTGATAATAGTTTGAACATTATAGGTGTTCTGAGAAAGGGCAGGCCATATCTGGCTTGAGAAACCAAGGAAGGCTTCACTCAGTGTGGCATAGCCCTTGGAAGAAGATTTCAGATAGGCAGGAGAGAAGTGGGAGGGGTTGTTTTCCAAGAACAAAACAAAATGAAACAATAGTTCTGTGACTTTGTGCTTATAAAACAATTTTTCCATGATCTACTCAAGAAGAACATAGTAGGAATGCCTGGGTGGCTCCGTGGATTAAGAATCTGACTCTTGATTTCAGCTCAGGTCACGATCTTGGGGTCAGGAGATAGCGCCTCACGTGGGGTTCCATGCTCAGCATGGAGTCTGCTTGAGATTCTCTCTCTCCTTCTCTCTCTGCTCCTCCCCTACCCTGCTTGTGCACGCTCTAAATAAATAAATAAATAAATAATCTTAAAACAAAACAAAATGTAACTGATGGATTGGCAAGCATCTGAAACTATGGCAACCCTGGGGTGGGTGCAGGTGTCTTGACTCCTAGACTTAAAAGTTCACACATTAATCTTATGATGCTGATAAGTTACCGGTATTTTGGAGAGAACTCTCTGGGAGCAAGTTGATGTAGGACCTGCACAAATTAAGAAAAATTTTCCCCCAAGTACACATGTCTTTCCTCTTAAAAGGGATGTGCATTTTCTTAGGTCCTCATGTCCCTTTTGCAAAGTTGCTTGTGGCCACCCTGGTTTCCTTGTCAGATGACTTAGTTCCAGTTGAGTTCCTCCGCTTAAGCTGTTAAACAAATGAAAAGCAGAATTGTCACTTTTAAATAGAGTCCGCACATAATCACATTTTGAAATGGTCCTCCTCTGGCTGAGGAGAAGTTGTGTGCATTATAATATTGAATTTTAAATAATATATTACACAAAATAGCTTCCAATTTGATTTGGGGGGATATATTTTCATGAATTATTGAATATCTGATTATTGTAGAAAGCTTTAGCCATTATGCACTGAAACTGTCATTCGCTTAGCTCTGTGATATATGAGCTTGGTTATCAATATTTAAAGTTACAGTGAGCTCAGTGTGAAGCAGCTGAAAGCTGAGACACGGATTAATCGGTAGTGACGCAGGCAGAACCTTATCCACACCCCCAGCAGGATGGGAAGGAAGATGCTTTGGGAGGATTTTCTGGGCGTCTTCTGCAAAGCATTTCAAGGTTCACCGCATCTCACAGACTCCCACTCAGTAGAAAGAGGTTCTTACTTATCAATGAGGATTCAGTATAAAGAAAAATCTGCATATATTTTAGCTTTTCTTCATCTTCAGGAAACTTAACATTTTTGTGTCAGATAAGAGTTCCTTGCAACTCAGCTGAATGATGGTGTGTGAAATATCCTTTAGCTTGGTTCATTTGTTTTTGTAAGTATAATGTGTTCCCTTCAGGGCTGTTGCTTTCTTTATTCACTGTTGTATTCCATAACTACGTAAGTATTCTGTATAGAATGGGTGCTTAGTACATGTTTTAGTTTATTTTATTGACTCTATAAATGAATGAATGAAAGAATGAATGAATGGAAATTTAGTGGTTGGTGATGACTATACATCTCTGCATAGAGTAGAACACTGTTCTTTTGCATAATTCAAAAGACATCTTTTATTGTATGTCTTTGCAAGGACATAGTGTACCATGAGTATGTTTCCTCCCTAATTTAAGATAATTAAATAAATAGTAGCCTTCCTGACATGCATCCTGGAGTGCAGCAGACGCTGTTCCTGCCCTCGTGAAGGAGTTGTCACTTTCTTAGAGAACAGAGAGGAAGAACAATTATTCAGGAAGCATGCAATCCAAAATAACACAGGATGCTTTGAAAAGCATAAAGGAAAAAATATATCTCCTTATGGAGATTCCTAGAGGAGTAATGCCAATCATGATACCTGGAAAGGCAAGAGTCAACCAGATAAAACAGAATGGGAACAGGGAAGAGAATCAAGAATGCACTAGGTCCAGGGAATAGCATTTCAATGAATGCATAGCTGGAAGTGATTGACCTTGGGCATGTTTGAGGAGCCCAAAACATTACTATAGGTGAGAAGTAGAGGGACTTCTCTCTCTCCTGTATTGATGGAACTAGTATCTTACTTTGCACCGACATTGCCTCTGAGTCTCAAATGAAAGCAGATGGCAAAGGCAAGGAAAGATTTTTGTCATTTAGAATTTCATGAGACCTTGTTCTTCTCTCTCTTCCAGATACACAGATACTCATACACATATTTTCAGGGAGCAGGAGTCTGTTCATTTGAATATCAAGTTGATTTCACTCTTCTTACTTGACGCCCTGAGTTCTAAAACAAGGCGTTTTCCCCCTGGATACCTATTATAATGGTTTATTTGACCAAAAAAAAAAAAAAAAAAAAGAAAAGAAAAGAAATCAGTTTATTGAAAGGCATATATGTGTAGTATCTCCTTTGTAACAGATTTTCATTTTCTAACCAATTTATTGTTTTTCCTAAACACATACACATAGGTTTATGTATGTGTGGATATATGTAGGTATTTTTGATCTGTGCTCAAAACCTAGGAAGTCTTCACCACATGGTCTGTTTTCCATTATCTGACTTTTTTCCCCTTCATGCCTTAACATCAGGGAAGCTAAGATATATACCTTGTTCTCAAGGATACAATTTTCTGCCTTCCTACATAATTTTTGCATGTTTGCTTTTCATTCTTTAATGAACTTTAGATGCATGGATAGTTTAAAAATTGTCTCTGACCTCACTTCTTCCCCTTTAAGCCAGTTTTCTCTCACTTTCAACTCTCTCATGCTTTTAAATAATGTGTGCTCTATCTTTATTTCTCCATGCAGGTATCTGTTGTCCTCAGACGTTTGAAGCATCTTGTACTGGAAAATTCTTTTTTTTTTTTTTTTACTTAATTGATATTTATGCCAATATCTAATTGATATTTCATTGTTGGGGTTTAGTATTCTAGTTTAGAGACCTCTTCCCTTCAGGTATTTGAAAGTGTTTGTTCTTTGCTCTGCAGTAAGAAGCCTAACACTAGTCTCTTTATTGATCTTTAAAATGTAACTCCTTTTGATTTCCCCTCCCACCCAGGAACCACTGAAGATCTTAAATGCTAGGAGTTCCAAAATTTTATCCTGATATTCTAGGATATGGAGCTTTAAAATGTGTCATTTTGGATAACTGTTTGACTCTTTTGGTCTGCATACAAATAGCCTTTATTTCTGGAAGTTGTTCTGGAATTATGTCTTTGTAATTCCATTATCAACAGCACTTTATGTTCCCTGTTCTCTCCTTCTGACCCTTCTCAGTCAGATTTCAGTCATCCTACACTGAGCCTCTGATTTTCTTCTTTTTCATCTCTAGTTTTTTTTTTTTTCTCCTTTTGGTTCTCTCTCAGCTTTATAATTCTTTTAGATTTCCTCAAATTCATCTTCCACTTCTACTAATATTTTTTCTTCCTTTAAGAATACATGCTCTTTCTGGGGCGCCTGGGTGGCTCAGTGGGTTGGGCCGCTGCCTTTGGCTCAGGTCATGATCTCAGGGTCCTGGGATCGAGTCCTGCATGGGGCTCTCTGCTCAGCAGGGAGCCTGCTTCCCTCTCTCTCTCTCTCTGCCTGCTTGTGATCTCTCTCTGTCAAATAAATAAATAAAATTTAAAAAAAAAGAATACATGCTATTTCTTTAATTTCCAAAACCTCTTTGTCCTGTTAGAAGACAAGATTCAACTGAGTCAATTTGAAGATCTAATTAGCTTTGTTCAATAATTCATGGATCAAGCAGCATCCCATATGGCAGACAGACAGGAGCTCTGAGGAGCTAGACAGAAGGAAGGCTTTTACAGGCAGGGAGAATGAACTTTCTAAGAGTTGGTTGTTCCAGGCAAGGTCACCTTCCTTTGGGCAAAGGACTTTTTAAGCAGATTACTTCACTGGTGTTGACCAGGTAACTCCACATTAACTGGTTACAGATCACATTCCTAGGAAAGGCTGAAACTGTAATTATATTAGATATTAAGTCTTGGTTTGTTGATAGGAGGATCAGCACAAGTAACTCCATTTTAGGACATTTCTCTTTCTTTCTTTCTTCTTCTTCTTCTTCTTCTTTTTTAACAATTCCCTCTTTTTAATCAGACTCTAACCTTAACTAAGAGCTATGATCAAATTTTAAGGCAGTAATGCCACGCCCCATTATTGCTGTGCAGTTCTTACAGCTTCTATTGGTGCTCTGTGGGATATGCACAGGTCGTGATGTTTTTTGTTTTTTTTTTTTTGTTTTTTTTTTCCCCTGAATACCTATGGTATTCTCATCTCACGACTTCATGCTCACAATTTTTTATTTGGTCATTTATTCATTTCCTGATGTTCAGTCTTAGGGAGATCATTGACTTACTTGGTGATTAGTGGCTGCAACCATGCATTTCAGGCTTTTGAGAGGATGTAGTACTCCAGGAAGAGTAGTCTATTATTATAAGCCGAGTAATTCCCAATATCTGGAGTACAGTTTGGAGCCATGGCACCCAAGAACCAAACTAATAAAAATTCAGTAAGTCCAGAGAAGACCCTATTGAAGAATTCAACTTCTTAAACCTAGTGGCCTGTTAGTGATCCTATGTAGCTTGAGTTTCAACTTCCCTAGAAGTATTAATGCCAGCACAGCTGGTGGTGTTGCCCATAGCACAGAAACTTCCTTGCTCAGCTAAAAGATAATTAAGGGCTATCTTGCTGTCAAGAACAACTTTGGCTAGAGCAGCTAAGGATGTCTCTGGGGCAGTTATTGTTTTAGCAGTGGATCCTTTCAATACTTTTAAGAGGTAAGGAAAAGATGCTGCTTATAGCCTCATTCACATTGACTTCTAACCAAGGAAGTAGGGCCCTGCCAAAGAAGTGAATCCTGAATCATGAAAGACTCCTGGTAAATCCTTTCTTTCTTTCTTTTTATTTAAGATTTTATTTATTTATTGACACAGAGAGACACAGTGAGAGAGGGAACACAAGCAGGGGGAGTGGGAAAGGGAGAAGCAGGCTTCCTGCTGAGTAGGGAGCCAGATACAGGCTCGATTCCGGGAACCTGGGATCATGACCTGAGCCAAAGGCAGACACTCAATGACTGAGCCACCCAGGCGCCCCTGGTAGGTCCTTTCTAATTAAGCAATGTAAATTCAAACAAGTTGACCAATGTCTTATCTTACTTAGCTCCTCTGTGAACAGTCAGGGGCACAGTTAAACCGTGCCAGCCAACTTGGTATTCATAGGCCCAAGGAGCATGATAACTACCACAGACAATGATAAATTCTGTTGGGACACAAACCACTTCCACGAAGGTTGTATGGTTCACAGATGAGGCTTCTTTGTTTCTGGTTTTAATGACTGACCTGGCAGTCTGAAAGGTTATCCCCGCTTAGCAATGGCTTGGGATATCCAAGTGAGGATGGTATACTTCCAGGTCAAAGCCAGAGTTAAGGAAAGAAAGGGAAGCTTTTATGTTGATGAAAAGTAGGAAGTCTTGATCTGGCATCTTGGGCAGACACATTACATCAATTCCATTGACCTCTCCTCGTCAGTTTGGGAGATCCCTGGCATCTGCATAGGACCAGTTGTGAGGTGGAACTTTTTTTTTTTTAAGATCTTATTTATTTGAGAGAGAGTATGAGCTTACAGGAGCAAAGAGGAGGAAGAGAGGGAAAGAGAGAAGCTGACTCCCCACAGAGCAGGGAGCCCAACACAAGGCTCGATCCCAGGACCCTAGGATCATGACCTGAGCCAAAGGCAGCTGCTTAACTGACTGAACCACCCAGGTGCCCCAGTGGAGCCTTCTTTAGCTGTGAGATGTACGGCTAAGTTTCAAGTTCCTGAAGTTTGCCTGCTAACTGGGCAGTGAGGAGGATCTTGTGTAGTCCCTTACAAGGACGAGTCAAGGGCAATCTTTGTTCTTAGTGATTCCAAATCAGAAAGATGGGGGAAAATTATGTTATATTGGAGAGTAGAAACCAGAGTATTGGAGTAAATGAGAACTCAGGATCCATTTCAGTTTACAGGTTTGTACCCAAACTTCAAAGACAATTAGCAAGATTAGAATCTACTATCTACATAGGTAGAATCGTAATTTTGCTCTTTACAATTTGTTACAGGACTTTTCTCTCCATCAGTCCAAGGGTTTTTGGTCACACCACTTCAAAGAATGAAGAGATAGACCAAACAAAGTGGTGGGCAGCAAAGCAAGGTTTACAAGCAATAGCAAAGTGATAGTATAAGGTTCCTGAGGAGGGAGGGGACCCGAGAGGGTTGCCACTGGAGTTTCTAAAACTAGGGGTATTTATGGGCATGTTGGCAGGCCATTTTAATCTGATTAACTCTCCATGAGCCTGTCATCCAATCATTTTTTGTCATCTATCTATCACATGGGAAAGGGTGGAGGGCTTCTTCCAAGGTGGTGTAAAATCCTTTAAAAGGTGGTTTCCTCTACAGGTGGGGTCCCCTGTCCCTGCTTAACTGCGTTCCAGCTATCCTTCATCACAATCATCCCTATTTTTTTCCAAAGATATTCATAGTATATGAATTAAACTTGGCTTGCTTATTTATATAAACGCAGTAAGAATAGTGATTGACCTTATAAGCTCTGCTTCATATCTGAGTCTAAGTAGGTTTCTTTCAAATATGACATTCCAGCCAGAGTCTTGGCAATACAAGCAATGTTTCTAGTTGTATCCTATTAGTGGGAGAACAGATTCTTACTGAACTTGTGTAAATAACTGACTATATTGTCATGAGAGAAATACTCAAGGATTTCCAAATTTTGGAGGCATCAGCTGGAGGAAAAATATAAATATTTCATCTTGGTTTGTGAAGATATACTTTATCAAATTATGCTAAGTCATAGATAGATTAAGAAAAGGTTTCCTTAAATCTGGAAAAATAAAACATTGAAGAACCAGCAATGTTTTAAACAAAAAGGTCATAGGAATTATGATCTTCCTCCTTCAATCCAATGTAATTAACACTTGTTCTACTTGAATCCAGTTTTTCCATTAATTCTGGAAATTCTTACCTGGTTCAGTTTTATGATCTTAAAGTTATTAGAAAACTGTATTTGTCAAAGTCCTTTGTATGAGTCTCCTTGAAGGTGACACACTTTTGCAGAATACTTTTGCAAAAGCTTCTGAGTAAAACAGTAATTATCTGTATGTAACAAAAAAAGACTTTCAAGGGGTGCTTGGGTGGCTCAGTGGGTTAAGCCTCTGCCTTTGGCTCAGGTCACAATCCCAGGGTCCTGGGATCAAGACCCACATCAGGTCCCTGCTCAACAGAAAGCCTACTTCTCCCTTTCTCACTCCCTGTGCTTGTGTTCCCACTCTTACTCTCTCTCTGTGTCAGATAAATAAATAAAATCTTAAAAAAAAAAAAAAAACTTTTAAAATGCCCGTTATTAAAGATCTTATGAGAATTTATTATAATATAATTAACAAGGGGATTTGGTTATTCCTAAGACACACATTTTAAAATGATAACTGGAATTGTGATGATAACATTATACCAAGATATATCAGACTCCAGGAATTTCATACCATTTCTGAAATACTTACAACATATACTATACAAATGCAACATGAAGAAAGCTTACTATTACTTATTATTTAACAATGGTTCTCTGATAATTTAGCACATCAAATATGACTAATTAGATTAACTTTTTTTTTTAATAAGGAGAGAAAACACATCTTTTGAGATGTTCCAGAGACCTTCTAGAAAATTCTGAAGTTTATTCAAGGTCAATAAGACTTCATTTCGAATTTAATTTTTGCAAGTTTGTCAAAATATCAAAAAGTTTAAAAATACTTGGTCATAGAGGATCATAGGTCACTAATAAACAATGCTTATCCATTTAACTTTGGTTGCAATTAAAGACTTTGCAGGGAAAGACAGAAAGTTAAACAGTTGTAGAAAAAGCCTTAGGTGTGGTACATAATGAATTCTGGAACACTGAAAAGAAAAAGAAAAAACATCCCCCCTTAATAAAAAAAGAAAAAGCCTTAGGTTTTTTTGTTTGTTTGTTTGTTTTTAATAGAAAAGACTCAGTTTTCTTAAATAATCAAAGAGCTGATGATAAAGATAACATGAAGCACAGTAAATTATTTTGGTAAGATCCAGAATCTTTGCTTTCTTGACAGAGTACTTAAAAGGTAAATAAATTTTCACAGTCTGTTACAAAAGCAAACCAAAAGTCCAAGAAAATGTTCTTTTAACAGAAAGAAAAACAGTTCTGATTTCACATCAGTGTACTTTTTAAAAAAAGATTTATTTATTTATTTTAGAGAGTCAGAGAGAGTGTTGGGGTAGGGGGTGTGGGTGGGAAGAGGGAGAGGGAGTCTAAAGCAGACTCTGCTGAGTGTGGAGCCCAAGAAACGTGGAGCTCACTCACAACCCTGAGATCAGGACCTGAGCAGAAGCCAAGAGTTAAATGCTTGGTTGGCCATGATACCCAGGAGCCCCTACAGCAGTGTACTTTTGATAATAAATCTCATCTTTTTGTTTATTTTTAAGTTAAATAAACCTTAACCACACATAAAATTCCTTTCCCAACATTCCTTTTCCACAAACCTATAGTTTTGTCCTTTTTTTTTTCTTTCCCATTCTGAAATAGCCGGTTAAGCTAAATAGCCATTAAGATAAAAGTATTTTTGGGGGCACTTGGGTGGTTCAGTGGGTTAAGCCTCTGCCTTGCGCTCAGGTCATGATCCCAGGGTCCTAGGATCGAGCCCTGGAATCAGGCTCTCTGCTCCTTGGGGAGCCTGCTTCACTTCCTCTCTCTCTGCTTGCCTCTCTGCCTACTTGTGATCTCTGTCTGTTAAATAAATAAATAAAATCTTTCAAAAAAATGTTTAAAAATTACTTTTTTTTCCTTAACAAAAATACATCTATCTTCCTCATACTTTATTTTACTGACGGTACACACATCCTACTTTCTTTGCATATTGATTTGTTTCCTTAAATATGTTAGTAACTTTAATTATGTGTATTAGAATTTTGAAACTTGAAAAACCTTAATTTTTAGGAAAATAAGTAAACAATTGGAAATTGTCTTACATTAGCATTTTATGGCTTGACAAATTCATAAATAGTTTTTATTATTTCTAGAAACATGTTTCTCATACTAAATTTTCCAGTGTGGCAAAAAAACATGCTTGCTATAGACCCAAATATCTTTAGTTTCTCTATAATAAGAAGCCCAAAGTGGATAAGCCCATGTTCAGTAATTAATGATTCTGTATTTTATCTTATTTGGAAATTGCCAAGATAGTCAATTGCTATCCATCATTTAACTTTTCAAATTTTTAAGGTTTCAGGTTTCCAAAAAGATTTAGGGAAACTATGTAAAAAGTTTACCTAAAAACTTTTATCCTAAGTGATAAAGGATAGTTGGAAGTAAGGCAGGCAGGGAAAAGGGGCTCCCATCCTAAGAAGAAAATACCCTTTAAAGAATTTTACCCCATCCTGGATGGAGTCCTCTACTCTTTCCAATATGATAGATAAACGACAAAAACCTGACTGGATGACAGGATTGTGGAGGGTTAATCAGATTAAAATGACCTGGCAACCAGCCCATAAAAACCCTCAGCCTTAGAACCTCCAGTGGCAAACTTCTTGAGTCCCTTCCCTCTTCCAGAGTTTTGTGCCATCCTTCAATAGACCTTGCTTTGTTGCCCACCACTCTGCCTGGTCTACCTCTTCATTCTTCAAAGTGGTGTGACCAACAAACATGGGCACCAGAGGAAAAAAATCCATGAACTATTCACATCTATTTAGTTCAATTGTTCTCAACAATTATGTGGATGTTACTTAAGAAAATTTCATCATATCAAATTTGTATTGATGTTGGAAAGTTTTGTAGCAGATAGTGAACTCATTTGACTAATAAGCCCAGGTAGAATTAAAGCTTTATGTCTGTATTATATTCAATGTTGATAACGCTATAAAAACATGTCTGTTTGGGGGCACCTGGGTGGCTCAGTTGGTTAAGCATCTGGCTTTGGCTCAGGTCATGATCTCAGGGTAGTGGGATAAAGCCTCGTGATGGGCTCCCTGCCCAGTGGGGAGTCTGCTTCTCCCTTTGCTCCTCTCCCCACTCCTGCTCTCTCTCTCTTAAATAATAAAATCTTTAAAAAAGAAAGGAAGAAAGAAAGAAAGAAAGAAAGAAAGAGACGTGTCCATTTAAATTAAACCAAAAAACTAGCTTTAATATCAAATGTTTTCCCAGGTCATGTGAACCCAAAAGATACTTGGGTTAGTTTCTATTACATTTCTGAGAATTTTAGGAGTTCTTAATTCATAATAACACTTAATTTTCATTGAGCCCATTAAATAGAGCTCTTTTACAATTTTTTTTTTTTTAAAGACTTTATTTGGCAGAGAGAGAGAGATCATAAGCAGGCAGAGAGGCAGGCGGTGGGGGGGGGTGGGGCGGGGAGCAGGCTCTCCACTGAGCAGAGAGCCGGACAAAGGGCTGATCACAGGACCCTGAGACCAGGACCCAAGCCAAAGGCAGAGGCTTAATCCACTGAGCCACCCAGGTGCCCCTACATAATCTCTGTGATACCATCTGGAGATGGATGGATGTGTAGATAGATAGATGATAGATAGATAGATAGATAGATAGATACATGCATACATACACATACACACATAAATAGGTTAATGCAAACCGAGACTTTATAGTTTCCACTTAAAAGTTAATGCCATGAGTCAGTTACGATTATACAAAACTCACTGGTTATAACAGAGATAGATCCAAACTACGTTTCTGGCAGATGGAATAAATTGAGGTTAACTTCTCAGATGGCTAAAGGCTTTTACTAATATTTGTGAAGAAAATGGTTAAAAGAGGTTTAATTTACCTAAGTTTTCTGTGACATTTCCTCCTTTTGTTCTTTTTCTGATAAGAATTACCTCTCTGAAGTTTGCATTTCAAAGAGATGGCCTGGATAAGTGCTCCTGGAGGGATCAAGTAGAACATTTACATCTCAAAGGCAAAGGGAAAGAGTGCAAGTTCTTCTGAGAAGGACTTTTGTGTCCTAAGGCCAGATTTTTTTACAATGCCTCCAAGGCTTTTAAGATCAATAGATTCTGTTAGTTGCTTATCAAAGGACTGACACACCCACCCACCTATGTTGGAAGGGTTTTCTTGCCTCCAAGGTACATTTAGCTTCAGAAAGAAGGCCTAAAACATATTTTTATCAGGCTCTGAATATCAACTTCCAAATTGTCCAAATTTCTGATCACAGAGTTATTAAATCCTTTCAGATATCTTGTCGGGTTGCAACTGGGACAAACAGTTAAATGCTCCTAACGCTGACTAACAATGCTGAGGACCCATGAAGTTTCCTCAAAGAGTGCAAAGGATACTGTCTTCACAAGACTGGGAGTCACTCCCAAAGTTAGTCAGAAGAAAGAGCCAATGATCAGCCTAAGCAGGCAGGAAACCCAGCCAGGATCTTAGTGAGACAGGAGAACTGAAGGGATCCCAGGAGAGAAAAGGCTATTGTTGTAGTTAACCTTGGCTTCTTTTTCTGCTTCTATTCTTGCTTGGACTTGCACCCCCATCCCTCTCCACACAGCCATGCAATGCAAATAGCGCATGTCCTCCTTATAAGGAACAAGGAGTTAATGATATACCTAGAATGGGTAACATCTAAGGAAGGACTAGGTGAGAATGATGGGATGAAGTCTTCATATCTCAAAGCCAAGGCCCCCTGACTCCAAGGAATAACACCTGAGCCCTCCTCTTGGTTCTTACTGGTTCCTGAATGCCTGAAAAGACACATACACCAGACCATCATCCTCAGTAACAAACCCCAGACCCTGAACAAAGAGAGACTCCCTCTTTTCCTTTCCACATCTCCAGACACTCCATCTGAATCCCTATAGATCTTCTATAAACTCTTGCTTCCACCTCCTGCTGGCTCACATTTGATTTCCATTCTGGGCAAACCCAGGGACCCTCTTAACTAGTCCTATAAGACCCTTCTTCCCCATGGGTCCCTGGACCTGCCCTGCCTGCATCATCTGGACAGAAAAGGAGCCACTATGCTCCAGAGATCCAAGAACCAAGTCTGGAAATAATTTTCACCCTTAACCCAGCTTTTGGCAGTTTGCCTAGGATCCCCTCTGCAGGCTCTGGTATCTAAAAGATTTTGGCAAGATTTTCCCTTAATTTTAGTTTCCCTTGCTATTTAAGGGAAGTGATTAATCAGGAAATTGCTAAGTCCTCTTAACCACAAAGATAGGAGCCCATCTTTGAGAGTAGATATGAAGGTATCTGTAAGGACACTAACTTGAAAGACTTTTGTTTACAGTCATGTAATCTCTTGAGAGTGAAAAGAAAATTCAGACATATTACAGAGTGGATACTCAAATAAAGGAGGACAAAGGGGGAGCAGTAGGGGATTTGATAGTTTCACTCTTTTGTGTTAGGTACCTTTTATGTCTTTCTCACTGGCCTTTTATGACAGATCTTTCCATGAAGTTATTTTGACATTTTTGAAGCCTTTTGGAGGCTTCATGCACTTAAAATTAGAATCCCATTCTACTCACTTGCTTTGGGAGCCCTTGCTTTTACTTTTACTTACGCACTTATTCACTCATTCATTCATTCATTCATTTATTCATTTATTCATTTAGACAGCTTGAGCATGCAAGTGGAGGTTGGGATTGGGGGGAAGGAGAAAGCTCCATCCCTAGCTTGAAGCCTGATATGGGCATCTATCTCATGACTCCATGATCATGGCTCCAGCCTACTGAGCCACCCAGGTGCCCCAGGAGCCCTTGCTTTCAACTTATCTTGATTAATAGGAATGTTTCACATAGAGGCCACTGTTATTCTGAGTAGCTTTTAGTAAGATTTCACTGAGTTTGGAAATATCTGTAGATTCTGGTAATGGAAGAAATCATGCTTACCTGTTTAAATTTAAAAGATTCCATTTCTTTTAACTAAGCATTTTTGGGTCTCTTAGAGCCTGAGGGATTGTGTGGTAAGGGATTCTGTGGTGTTTTACAGTGTACCTTGTTGCACAGAAATTTTCTTGAGGTTGTCAGGGACCCAGTATTCATCTACTCCATTCCATGAACAATTTATTCTAACATGGGAAACCCTGGGTTAGGTGGTGAGCATTCTAATAGCTTTTAAATGCTCAACTTGCACCCACCAATTTTGTGGGTGCTTCTGAGAGTTCCCCTTAGCTATAGTCTTTTAGCTACACAAAATAAAACAAACATGCATATTAATGTATCAACAATACCCAAAAGATGTTTTGGCTTCCTGGCCAAGAGAAGGCCCTTGTGTGTACCACCACCGGTTCCCACCATGGAAACTTGCACTGGAGAAAAGGTTGAGCCAACAGACCTCAACAAATAGAGACTTCAGACTACAGGCTCCACACAAGAGCTATAAACTGTCATTAACAGCTCCTATGTGGATCCTGGGACAGAACCAAAGGATGGGTCTTTCTACTAATTAAACAAAAATGGTGGTCTGAAATAAGCACTAGGGGCTTGGGCTCTGGGCAGAACTGTTTGACAGCCAGGGCTCACTTGCCCTGAATTGGAAAGCCAGTTAGATTCAGAGCTCATCCCAAAAAGAACAGAATTCAGTATTGAGAGGAAGTTACCCCCTGAAAATGGTGAGAAAGATTGTGAACTCGGAATGATGCTTGGGCAGCACACCTTTGTTTCTTGTTGTCCCAGAAACCGCCTGAAGTCTCCTTTGGTCCCACCATTGCCATCAAATCTGTTAAAGAACAAAACTAAACCAACTCAATTTAAGGCTTTAATTGGCTTTTTCAGTGATTCATGAATGAAGCAGCAACCCATCTGGCAAACAGAAAGGAGCTCTGTACAAAATGGAAGGCTTTTATAGGCAGAAGTGGGAGGAAAAAGGAAGTTTCTAACAAAGAGTGGATTATTTCAAGCAAGTTTACCTTTCTTTGGGGAAAGGACTGGGGTCTATTATGCAAATTACCTCACTAGTGCTGACAGGGTAATTCATTCCGATTGACTGGTTAAAGATCACATTCCTGGGAGAGGCTAGATCTGCAATTAGATTAGACATTAGGTCTTATTTGCTGACATGGAACACAGCATAAGTGACTCCATTTGAAGCCCCTTCCCTCCCCCCCTCCCTTCCTTCCTTCTTACCTTTCTTCCTTCCTTCCACAATTGTTTTCTGATTTTTCTTGAATATATTCTCTTAGTGATCTAATAATATTGGTTACAGTCATTATTTCATTGTGCTTTGAAAATGCTGTTTTTCTCTACTTCCTTTTGCTTGTTTTTGCCACCTACAGAATGAAGGTTCTTCTTAAATTTCTGGTAGTCCCTAGGTATTATTCATATTTAAATGAATCATTTAAATACACCCATTTTTCCCCCCTAGGTGTTTCTCATAGGGTAATTGATCCAAACTTGGAGAGCTTGGCACTGACTATCCTTATTTGTAAGTTGAGTCTTCATAGGAATCCTTCAGGTTCCATTTTGTGGGGGATGTGTCTGAGTGAAGTTGGAGAAAAGAGGCAGTAGGGGTCTCGTGATGAATTAGGCAGATTTCCACTTTTCACCTCTGTTCTCTACTGCTTCAGATGTCACAGGGTTCTCTGTGGTTCTCTGGTTCAGTTTAATAATTAAATGTATCTTCCGTTTCAAGACTTGGGGGGGGGGTGGTCATAGTTCCCTGGCTCTGTATGTTAAGAGGGAGAACTTGGGAACAGTTTCTTTATTCATACTTTCATCCAATACTTCACATTGTAGGCCAGGCCTTGCTGCTGCCTTCTGAATAACTGGGCATTTCTAATTTCTAACTCTTTTCCCCGTTCCTCAGTGTGGATTCACCTCACTTGTTCCCTACTGGCACCATCCTCTGCAGGCTCCCAGATTTCACCTTCCTCTGCTTTCAAATGATAACAATAAAAAGTTAAATACTATTTATCCAGCATTAAAGCTATGAAAAAAATGCATATTCCCTCTGGGTTTATTGCTTTAAAAAAAAAAATCCCTTTACTGAAAGATTTAAAGAGAAAACAGAGATACATGCATTTATCCAATCTGCATTTTTTTTTTAAAACAGATGTCTCTCAGACCATTTTTCCACAGTGTTATTGAGATCTGAAAATAACAATCAAAGCATGGGATTTAGCAAAGGCATAGATAGATTCCTGTTTTCCTATTCCCTATTTACAGAAGATAAAAGAGAAGTTCCAAAAAGTCAGTGTGATACAACAGGAGCAAAGTGTCTAATTTTGGCAAAAAAAAGCAAAGTGTCAGAACTAGGATTTGAGCTCTGCGTTTTTACCAACATCTTTTTTTTGTGTGTGAAATTTTGTCAGTTCCCTGTGATGCATTACTAAGTTTCTGCTTTGTTAGAGTTAATGTTTCTGTGATTTTCTTAATCATCAAAATTATCCCAGAGTTTGTAATAATAGATCTAGACACTAAACAGACATTTGCAGGTCTGTATGAAAAGAAAAAAATCTTTGAAATGCCCTCATTCATTTAAATACAAGGTTTTGGCACCCTGGGCCCTTGCCATAGATGTTCTATAGAAGGTTTTTTATATATTTCTACGATACTTAATTTAAAAAAATCTCTGATATTTTGAAATATTACCAAATATCTATTCTATTTTGTGTATTTGAGGTGAAAAACCGATTTTGCTCTTTGCACATACAATTCATTTTGAATAAGACTGTAAATATTTAAGAAACACTCTAAATAATTTTTCACATTGTATGTAACAAATTTCCTCCATTGTGCCCCACATTTTATCTTTTACCTATTAGGAATTCATTTTTCAAAATTGTTTTTAGTTATTGGTCATCTATATTCAGATTTCATATTATTCATTTTTAGTTCTTTAGAATTGTTTTTAGGATCAGAAAAATACAAATTTTCTTTTCTGCCACTTAGCTGGTAAATTTTCAATTTTTTAAAATATAAGTTCTATTTATAGAAAAAGAACATGTGTTCTCTGTGAAGGGATGGAGATTATATATATACACACATATGTTTGTATGTGTATATATATGCATATATATATATATATATATATATATATATATATTCACATTTTAAAAAATAAACAAGCTACTTGTGTGGCTTTCAGCTCTCTCCCATGCCATGAATCTGAGGAGACTGACATTCTTCTTAATAGTTGGGGCTGTGACTATCGCCATATCAACATTTTAGACATACATTGAGGACAAAGAGGAGGAACAAGCTATAAGAATTGGACTGAGGCAAAAGTCTATTTAATTTGAGAAATAATCTATTTTGAAGATTGTAATCTATCTCCCCACCCCTTAAGAACAAATTCTCTAAGTTTTGTGGTTTTTTTTTCCTACTTATATAACTGGCACACAGTTATGATAATGATCTGAATCTGATAACACTAATTACATTTCTTAAGTTTGCCATATATTCTGAGCAGTTTTGCTTTATGATATTATGATTTTTTTCATGTTTCTAAGATTATCAATAGTACATAATCATCACCAAGTATCCTTGTTACCATAGTTCACTGACCATCTTTATATCATATTTTAATGAATTTTGAGTATTTTTTTCACGACCCTTACTATCATTATAGATAGAGTTTATTTGACAATAGGTTTATTGTTATTATTTACATGACTTTGAATCAGATGAATTCCTGATAGTAAAGTATTTATTGAGTTTTCGATTCAGACCAATCATACCTATTATATCTTTGATGATAAGCTTAAGACAGCTTTGTAGATGATTATAACAATGTTCTACATATTCTGTATGTAAGGAAATCCATTATAGTACTATTTGTAATAGTAAAAATTGAAATCTCAAAAAATCCACTTAGGAGGGGTATGGTTAAATAAATTGTCATGAACTTCTATGGATTACTATGCAGAGGTCGTGGAATATTATACAACAACAAAAAATATAGCTCAATTTGAACGAAAACTGGAAGGTTAAAAAAAATAAACTGAAGAAAAACAAACCCTTCAAATTATATTTGTGTAGACACACTGGAAGACTTAAGAGCTATGTATTGAATTCTTTTTTTTTTTTTAATTTCTTTTTCTTTCTTTAGCAAACATTTTCAATATTGAAGTAGTCAGAAAATTTATTGGAAGCAAAGAAAGATAAGAGTTAGTGTTCAAGGAAAAGTTCTAACTTTCATTGTTTAACCTGTTATTGCTTGAGGTTTTCCCATAAATACATTTTTATATACTACTTAGGAAGTAAGAAACAGGAAGGGCAGAAAGGAGGGAAGAAAGAAGGCAGGGGAGAAAGGATCTACTCTTTTTTTTTTTTCCTTTAAACATTTATTTATTTATTTATTTATTTCTGAGGTGGGGTGTGGGGGGAGGGCGCTAATGCAGACAGAGAGAATCTCAAGCAGACCCTGAGATCATGACCTGAGCCAAAAACAAGACTTATATGCTTAAGATAATAAAGAGAGTCACTCTGAAACCAAATGTCATAAACACAATTAGAATCAATGAAGAAAGTCCATTGACATCTCCTTTAATTTTATAAATAAAATATGTTCACGAATATTATTGCCACTTTTAATTTTATACGTTCTCACAAATTCCTTTACATAGAAAGCTTAAGAGGGAAATAGGTATTGTATAGGTAGGTAGGTTAGTAGATAGTTGGACTAATGGGTGGATGGATGGATGGACAGCTAGATAGGAAAATACACTTTAAAAAAGCAATTGGGGGGCACTGGGGTGGCTTGGTGGGTTAAAGCCTCTACCTTTGACTCAGGCCATGATCTCAAGGTCCTGAGATTGAGCCCCACATTGGGCTCTCTGATCAGCAGGGAGCCTGCTTCCTCCTCTATTTCTCTGCCTGCCTTGCTACCTAGATATGATCTCTGTCTGTCAAATAAATAAATAAAATCTTAAAAAAAAAAAAAAAGCAATTGGAAGAGGCGCTTAGTTGGATCAGTGGTTTAAGCCTCTGCCTTCGGCTCAGGTCATGATCTCAGGGTCCTGGGATTGAGCCCCGCATCAGGCTCTCTGCTCAGCAGGGAGCCTGCTCTCCCCAACCACCACTGCCTGCCTCTCTGCCTACTTGTGATCTCTCCTTCTCTATCAAATAAATAAATAATCTTAAAAAAAATTTTTTTTAAAGGCAATTAGAAGTTATAATGTGGAAACATCAACAATAAAAAGAATGACAACAATAAATTATAACTAAGATTTATAGAGGGCTTCTTATATGCCAGTTACTCTCCTAAGTGTTTTCCATGTATTAACCCATTTAATACTTACGACACCCTTATGAGGAATGTCTCATCTATAGACAAGGTTTCTGTGGCACACAGGGGTAAGTAAATTGTCCAAGGATATAAAGGTAGGTAGGGGTGACCCATGATTAGGAGATCCAGTTGATCTGCTTTCAAGATCTGCTTCTGAAAACTACTCTTAACTGCCAAAAAGAATGTTAGTATATTACTATTTGAAAAAAAATACTTAACCATCCTTTCATAATAGTGATAAATTATGAAATATTGAAGCATAAATTGAATGGGCAATATATGGTCATAAATAAATCTATAAAATCACGTTAGAGAGAATTTAAAAGAAGATTTGATTAAATGGTTGGATACACTAAGTTCCTGAATGGGAAGAGAAAATATTAGAAAATAGTCTATTAACCTTGATTTTTAGATTTAATTTAATTCAAGTCAAAATTCAAACTGTCTTATCTTTGAAACTTAATTAAGTGATTTTATATTTATTTGGAAGTGTAAGTAGGTGAAAGGTCCAATATTCAGTAAAATAATATCATAACCATAGTCAAGCCTTATCAGATAATAAAAAAATAATGATGTTGCAAATATGAAACATAAAACAAAATTGAACAGAAAATATAAATCACCAAGGTAATGAGTATATTATTTAGCTTCCTTTTGATAGGCTGTTACTAATACCACTTGTGATTAGCCTTAGTGATAAAGAGGGATTGATTACTTCCCATAATTGAAAAAGCCAGAAATATATGGGCTTAGGAACAGTTTGGTCAGAATGAATCTTCATTTCTTTGTGGTTCTCTTGGCTTTTCCTTCTGCCTAGTGCCAGACTGATTTTCCTTATGGTTGCAAGATGGTTACTATCAGCAATTTTGATGTCTCGATTCCTTAACCACATTACGGGAATAGACCAGGTGTGTTCCCACAACAGTCAAGCAAATTATCTATTTTGGCTGTAACTGTAACTGTAATGAACTAACATCATGACCATGAGAATACCACACATTGAGTTAGTTTGCAGTGGGTTAGTCGGTCCTCCTCTCATCTGGTTATATCCAGTACGAGAAGTTGCTTCTTAAGGGAAAAATCTCAATTTGATCAGAATGGTAAGACAGAAAGGATGTTGGGCAGTCAAGGGGAAAGAAACAAGCATATGTGTATGTGTGTGCATGTGTATTATTATTTTCATTTTACAAAGAGGGAAGTGGAATATTAGAGAGTTCAAGGAACTTATCTACTTATCTGTAAGCTCATAGGTTGTAGATTCAAGATTTTTTTTTAAAGGTTTTATTTATTTATTTATTTGACAGACAGAGATCACAAGTAGGCAGAGAGGCAGGCAGAGAGAGAGGGGGAAGCAGGCGGGGAGCAGAGAGTCCGACTCCTCGGGGCTTGATCCCAGCACCCTGGGATCATGACCTGAGTCGAAGGCAGAGGCTTTAACCCACTGAGCGACCCAGGTGCCCCTAGATTCAAGATTTTAACCCAGATTTATATACCTCCCTTGTTATTGTTCTATGTAATTCCATTATCACTTTGTTTTTCAATTGGAAGACTTCACTCAAATATCCATAGTAATATACCATTTTGGGGGAAATGTCACAAAGTAAAGTTTCTATAGAGGAGATAACAATAAAATGAAAATAGTAAATGCTATCTTACCATCTGACAATGAGATCTTTCTTGGGAAGGAAACTATCTTTGTTTGAAGAAACAACCCAAAATACTACTCAAAGTGGGTCAGATTCACTTTTGCAATATGGCAAGGCTTTAGAAGGGGGAGCAAATGTATCTGTTGAAGAATAGGAGAGTATTTTCTTTGGAACTCCTGAGATCAGCAGGAGACATGGGTCAGGAAAAAGGAGTGTTAAGGGAGAGGGATACAGGTCTATATAACGGGAGGATGGGAGAAGATGCAGGTCAGAGCTAAGAGCACACGGGTGGGGGCATCTACATGGTGGTGAACTGGTGGTGACTGGAGGCTCAAAGGTTGTTTGCACCACTGTGATATTAACATTCTTTCTGCCTCCTCCCACCCCTTGAAATCTTCAGTAATTTTCAGAAGTGGTTTAGATATAATTCATATATTCATAAAGGGAAAGACAGAAGTGAGTCTTAAGTCTAAATTTTCAGCATGGTACAAAAGAGAAAAGCGGGTCTAGAAGCAGGGATTAAAACCAAGATTTCCAAGTTGGGGGTTTTGGGGGATGCTTCTAAAAATGTATAGAAAAATATTTCCAGGGCTGAGTATATTCAGGCATCTAAGGCCTTTGGAATCAGGGTCTCCTGCCAATTCTGCCTTGAGTTTGAAGATCAGAGAGGCATCCTGCTATTCTACTAATTTATGCATGTTTGCAAATGTAGACCAAAGAAAACCAACACAGAGGCTTTCCCTATAAACATTCTTCACTTCCATTTGCTATTCTTTCAGAAAAGGTTTATTGTGCTCCTGACATCCTACTAAACTATGAGGATGCTAAACATAAAAGTAGTCCCATATCCTCATGGAACTGACATCCTAGTAGAGAATTCAACACTAATTTAATAAGCCACTAATTCCGTAATTGTTATTATTTTAATTATAATTGTGATAAAAGTGACATAAAGAAAAAAAAATACAGGAGCTAAGAGACCATTAACTTCCTGCAGAGAGCCTGCACTGTTCTGGAGACAGCTGCTTTTTCTTCTTCTTCTTCTTTTTTCAAGATTTCATTTATTTATTTGTCAGAGAGAGAGCACAAGCAGGGGAAGCAGCTGGCAGAGAGAGAAGCAGGCTCCCCAGTAAGCAAGGAGCGCAATGTGGGACTTGATCCCAGGACTCTGGGATCATGACCTACTCAAGGCAGATGTTTACTACAGATGTTTAACTAACTGAGCCACCTCGGAGTCCCTGGAGACAGCTTCTTTTTTTTTTTTTTTGTTTAAAGATTTTATCTATTTATTTGACAGATAGAGACCACAAGCAGGCAGAGAGGCAGGCAGAGAGAGAGGAGGAAGCAGGCTCCCTGCCGAGCAGAGAGCCCGATTCGAGGCTCGATCCCAAGACCCTGGGATCATGACCCGAGCCGAAAGCAGAGGCCTTAACCCACTGAGCCACCCAGGTGCCCCCCTGGAGACAGCTTCTTAAGGAAGCACCACTTTGGCTGAGTCTTGACTAGAGAGTGGGAGAAAAGAAACACCATGAGTGGCAGATGGGCGAGCTTCAGCCGTAGTAACGACTGGATGTTACACATCCTGGCAAGCTCATCAGTAATTTTAGTCTTAATTAGAAGAACATCAGAAGCCATTAAAAATTTTAAGTCCATCGGGAGTGGAAAAAGTGGAGATCTAGTAGATCCAGTGGTGTACATGGTAAGGACATAATAGTCTTTTCGAAAGCATGATTTAGGAGGATCCCCCAGTCTTCAGTTCTTTATCTGGGTCAGAAAGAAGTTCCTAAATTTTCTCTACAGATAGCAGGCAACAGGTTGGACTGTTTTTAATTTAGATCTGAAGAGAAAAGAATCAGACCTGGCTCCTGTTTTCCCATGCTTCAGAGACGCTAAGAAAGAGAGAATGAAGTAGCTTTATCCCAGGAGAAAAAACTGGAGACCTTCCAGGGAGGCGAACACAGGTGAGGTCTGCTTGAAATCCCACCATTGTTTGCAGGTTAACAAACCTCTAGGCTGTCCTGCTGCAAGTCTGTCATTGATGGAGCAAACACAGAGGCAGCTATTAGCTTCACCCATCAGCATCCTTAGCCCCACCCCCTATCCTCAAACCTCTTCGGTGCTGGCTCAATACATTTGCTTCAAGGAACATTTTCTCCCACTGGTAATTGTAGCTGAGCTGGGGAAAGTTATACACAGCAATTGGAAGGCTCAATGGTTCAGAAAAGTCTAGTGTGTGCTGGATTCTGTCTTAGTTCAAGAGAATACTATAGACTGGGTGACTTAAGCAACAACCTGTATTTCTCGTAGCTCTAGAGTCTGAAAAGTCCAACAGCAAGGCTCCCACAGAGCTGTTTGTTGTCTGGTGAGGGCTCTCTTGTGTACAAATGTCTTTCTTCTCCCTGTGACCTCCCATGGTAGAATGAGAGAGATCATTTCTCTGATATTTCCTCTTATAATGGTACACTTGTTGTGCATGAGAGATCCACCACCAAAATCTAATTACACCCCCAAAAACCCCACCTCTGAATGCCATTCTACAGGGGATTTAGCCTTTGTCCTATGAATTTTGGAAGGGGTGATGACAAGAAGATGAAAGTTCAGAGTGTATGGTAGATAGTAATTTATCCCATTCTAGGCCAGTGCTTCCTTACGCTTAAACAGTGGACCATCACCGAAACTGGGGACAGGGGAGTGATGCTTGTTAAAAATGCATCTCCTCAATTGTACCTCAAACACACTAAGTTTGAAATTTCATTGGAGGTTATTGCCAGGAATTTTTTCATAAGCTCCCCAGGTGAAGGTTGTGTATATATGTGTTGGGGGACAAATGATCTACAGTACTTTGCCAAATAAGCCAATTATAAGATTCACCCATAGTGCTTATTAATTGTACACAGATTCATTGGTTCAAGGTTCAGATTTGGTAAGTTAGTAATCCTTCCTTGGAATCTGGATACTTATTAATTGCCATGAGCCCCAGGATGGTTCTCAAAATACCGGAAGTTTGGGAAACAATGATAGACTTAGGGAGGGTGGTTGAAGCAGAAAAATGCTGGGTGGCATGTTTCTTATCCTGGAGGCAATTGAGAGCTAACTGTGGGTTGTCAGGAGTTTTCTGATCAGGGCTGTTCTCAAGAATCCAACGTGGTAAAGTCTTCTGGAAGACGTTTAACCAATTGGGTTTACATTACTTTAACTGACAGCTGTGGATCACATTCTCCTATAGGAAGCCGTTGCTGTTTTTAGTAAGGTCTTATGTTTGTATAGCACATTCTAAAGCACCTTCACGTATACTGCCCCAGAGTTCCTCAGAATACCACTATCAGATTAACAAAGCGAATTTGAAAGCTGAACCTCAGAAGGATGAAATGAATTCCCTAAGACACTGGTTGGTAACTGTCACAGAAAGGTCTTAAGTTTGTCCCTTGGATCTATACAAAGATTTCTAACTTTTTAAAATTATTACTATTTTTTTTAATTTGAGAGAGAGAGAGTCAGAGAGAGAAAACATGAGCTGGAGGGAGGAACGGAGGTAGAGAGAGAGAAGCAGACTCCCTGTTGAGCAGGGAGCCCCACATGGGGCTCGATGCCAGGATCCCAAGATCATGCTCTGTGCCAAAAGCAGAGGCTTAATGGACTGAGCCACTCAAGGGCCCCTAAGATTCCTAACTTTTTAACTTTAGTAAGAAGGAGAATGAATCAACTCCTATACCACAAAAATACAAGTTTCTTCCTGGTCAAATACAGAAACTGAAACTGTGTCATCTAGAACTGTCTCCATGCGGCCCTCTTGGACAGATGGCTACCCTTCCTTCAGTTTTCCAAGCGCCTCCACCCAGCTCAACTTTGACCCCTTCTTCTGTGAAGTCCTTTCTTGGATTAAATCTGTGTTTATCTGCATGTTGGTTTGTTGTCTGTTCCCCCACTAACATTTTTACCTTTCCTGTTGTGACTGGCTATGTTGTGAATATTTTTTGTGCAACTCAAGTTCTACAATACATTAGCTTGTTTGTGTTTTGTGATCTTCTCCCTCCCCATGATTTCAAGTTTCATGTTGTCTAGCATATAGTACTCAGGAATTAACGAAAAGAAAGTGTTCAATTAATAACTTGTCCAGTGAATGGATAGAAAATCACTATCCTAAGTTTCCGTTTACTTAAATTTTTTTTAAAGATTTTATGTATTTATTTGACAGAGAGAGATCACAAGTAAACAGAGAGGCAGGCAGAGAGAGAGGGAAGCAGGCTCCCTGCTGAGAAGAGAGCCCGATGCGGGACTCGATCCCAGGACCCTGGGATCATGACCTGAGCCGAAAGCAGCGGCTTAACCCACTGAGCCACCCAGGCGCCCCCGTTTACTTAAATTTAAAATGGAATTACCATCCCCTACTTTAAAGAATTGATATAAGTGTGAGAAAAGATAATGCATGTAGTAAAATGTCTAGCATATTTCCTAGGACATATGGATGCTCTACTGGTGATGAGGCCTTGATCCTGTGGATACCAGAGAGAGAATCTCAGGCCTCCCATAGATGCCTAAGCTCAGCCCCAGGGAACTTTGTGTTGGCTACTTTGCATGGGCCAGTAGAAGCGAAGGAGGTGGTGGATGAATTGAGTTCTTAGTAGCAGCAAGTATTAATTTAGCTGATAGCTGACGCTGGCTGTTTTGGATGGCAGTCTTCCAGCTGGTGAATGGAAAATACATGATTCTCGATGTTTAAAAATACCCTGAGATGGATTAATTGTTGGTTGCTGACAGGCGAAGGGGCGTGTATGCCACTTTACACCCTGACCCTGCACTCAAAACAAAATAACACACCAATTGATTTCCTTTCCCCCCCATTAAGAGTTTTGTAGATGTTGTGATTGTATTAATGAGCATTTTTATAACACTTTAGAATTTAGAAAGCCCTTCTGCATAGATCCCCTCTTTAAAATCTCATAGTCCTTTAGAGTGAGACTCTGGTGAGCAAGTAAGTGGCCAGGCGTTGATTGAAAACCCTCTGTAATGAGGTAGGACAATCACAGGTTCCCTGTGAGTGTTCCCATTTTATACATGTAGAAATAGTTTGGGGAAACCAAGGTCACTTGGAAAAACCAAGGGTACACAGCTAGTAAGGATTAAAGATTAGTAAATGATCTGGGATTCCAGAGACAGGGATCGCCAAGCTTCCTCTATGTGGCAAGATATCGAATGGGTTGTTTCCTGCCTCATCTTCACTGAGGGGCTCCATTACTTTATCAGTCTGGCATGACAAAACACCACAGACCAGATGGCTTACGCAGCAGAAATTTATTTTCTCAAGGTTTTGGAGTCTGGAAGTCCAAGTTTAAGGTATCAGCAGTTTGGTTTCCTCTAAGGTGCCTCTCTTTGGCTTCTGAATGGCTTCCTTTCATTGCCTCTTCCCACAGTTGTCGCTCCGTGCATGTGGGGCTTGGTGTTCCTTTTTTTTTTTTTTTAAAGATTTTATTTATTTATTTGATGGACAGAGATCACAAGTAAGCAGAGAGGCAGGCAGAGAGAGAGAGAGGAGGAGGCAGGCTCCCCACTGAGCAGAGAGCCTGATGTGGGGCTCGATCCCAGGACCCTGAGATCATGACCGAAGGCAGAGTCTTAACCCACTGAGCCACCCAGATGCCCCCAGGGGTTTGGTGTTCTCTAGTGTGCCCAGTTTCCTCTTCTTATAAGGACACCAATCAGAAAGAAGAAAGAAGAGATCTGATGTTAAATCACATTTAGAGTTAGAGTTTTGATTAAGATCGTAATGTAGCCATTGGTTGCTAGGGCAATGATCATCAAAATCACAAAGAAATGCCACGTTGCATTCATGAAGATCTATAATCAAAAAATGGAAAATGATATTGTTGGTAAGAATGTGCAGTACTAGTGGTTATGTAAAATGGCTCAGCCCCTGTGGAAAACAGTTTGGTGTTTCCTCAGAAATTCAAACATAGAATCACTCTATTACCTCACAATTCCACTCCTGGATATATAATCAAAATAATTGAAATCACGTGTTCCAAAAAAAAAAGTATATATGAATGTTCACAGTAAGGCTGTTCACGATAGCTGACAGGTGACCACAGCGTAAATGTCTTTCAACTGACGAATGGATAAACAAAATATGATATATTCATAAAATGGAATATTATCCAGGTATAAAAAATAATAACAATTCAAGACATCTGTAAAACAAAGGAACCTTGAAAACACGATGTTAAGTGAAATATGCTAGATACAAAAAGCCATATGATATATGATTCCATTTTCATGACATGCCTGGAATAGAGACTTTCCTAAGTACAGGAAACATGGTAGTCATTGCCAGGAGCTGTAGGGAGTGGAGAGTGGGCAGTATCTGCTCAGTGGTTGTGAGGTGATAAAAATGTTCTGGAATTAGTGGCGTTGGCTGCACAACATTGTAAATGTAGTAAATGCCACTGAATTGTATAGTTTTCAATGGTTAAAATGATAAATTTTCTTATGTGTATTTTATTACCACCACCACAACAAAAGAAAACATCAACTAAAGATCATGGATGCAGGTGCATCTGGGGTGCTCAGTGGGTTAAGCCTCTTGCTTTAGGCTCAGGTCATTATCTCGGGGTCCTGGGATAGAGCCCCGCATCTCGCTCTCTGCTCGGCAGGGAACCTGCTCCCTGCACCCTCTGCCCCCTGCCTGCCTCTCTGCCTACTTGTGATCTCTCTCTCTCTGGCCAATAATAAATAAAATCTTAAAAATTAAAAAAAAAAAAAAAAGGATGGATGCATCAGGCTAAATTCTGAATGGGCTTTGGGGCGCCTGGGTGGCTCAGTGGTTTAAGCCTCTGCCTTCAGCTCAGGTCACGATCTCAGGGTCCTGGGATCAAGCCCCACATCGGGCTCTCTGCTCAGCGGGGAGCCTGCTTCTGCCTCTCTCTCTGCCTGCCTTCTACCTACTTGTGATCTTTCTCTGTCTATCAAATAAATAGATAAAAATCTTAAAAAAAAAACAAAACCAAATACTGAATGGGTTTTTATGTGCCACGTAAGATGACACTTGAACTATTATCTAAAGGATGAGTAGAAAATATATGAACTTGCTGGAGTTTCCTTAAGGGTAGTTATGGACTGTTTTAACTGAAGAAGGGTGCAAGAGAAACAGCTTGTTTGTAATGCCAGGTAGACATGGAAGAATGGATGGATGGATGGTTGGATGGGTATAGATGCATTTTTTAAAATTTAATTTAATTTAATTTTTTTAAAGATTTTATTTATTTGACAGAGAGAGAAATCACAAGTAGGCAGAGAGGCAGGCAGAAAGAGAGAGAGGGGAGGAAGCAGGCTCCCTGTGGAGCAGAGAGCCTAATGTGGGGCTTGATCCCAGGACCCTGGGATCATGACCTGAACCAAAGGCAGAGGCTTTAACCCACTGAGCCACCCAGACGCCCCAATATAGATGCATTTTCAAAACATGGTAAGATATTTGTATAGGTAGAAAGCTATCTAGAGATGATCTCCAGTAGATCTTTGATTGAATTAATGAGGTTCTTTATCTCTAGAGATATATTTCTAAGATATATATCTCTAAGATATCTCTCTCTCTCTCTCTCTCTCTCTCTATATATATATATATGCATGCATAAGCACACTTGAAACATTTATCTGTCACAGTCTAAATGCATATACCCAGGGCATCTGGGTGGCTCAGTCAGTGAAGCATCTGCCTTTGGTTCAGGTCATGATCCCAAGGTCCTGGAATCCAGCCCTCCATTGGGCAACCTGCCCAGTGGGGAGTCTGTTTCTCCCGTTCCTCCCCACTTGTGCTCTCTCACTATCTCTGTCTCTCTCTCAAATAAAATAAAATTTAAAAAAATGCATGTACCTGGATATGTATTTTTCAGGAATTATGACTCAAAAACATAAGATTTTGTTTGTTTCTGTTATCAGAATCTTCTAGTTGCTGGATAAGTTATTTAACATTTAGAAGTCTTGTTTTCCTTCTCTGAAAAATAAAGGGAGACTAGTAGATAGATAATGGGTTGGTATGAAGTTTTGATCTTTGTTATGACAAGTGTGTACATGAAACAGTATCATTACCTGGAAGCTAGTCAGACATGCAGAATCCCAGTCTCCACCCAACCCTGAAATGAATCTGCATTTTAAAAAGTTCTCAGGGTATGCATCTTCACATTAAAGTTTCAGACACACTTCATGAAATGGCACAATATATATTGAATTGCTTAGCACAATGCCTGTCATTTCATAAAGCTTAATGAAAAGTTGTTCATTTATCTAACAAATATTTATTGATTGTCTACTGAGGGGCCAATAACTATTCTAAGTAAAACTGTCAAGAACCTTAAACTCATGGTGTGTGTGTGTGTGTGTTTATGCAAATATATTTATATTTTAGGGGAAGAGACAGATAAATAGATAAACAAATAAATATATATGTTAATAGCACAAATTATTTTATTATTAATAGAGCCATTTAGAGTTGCAGCCAGTAGAGTTCAATCCAATTGAATAAATATGTATTAACTACTATGTACATAGGGCCTCACAGGTGTCTGTAGGGGAAGAAAAGAAGCCAGATCTCCTCCCTCTTAGAATAAAGCTCTCTCCAAAGTACCATACTGATTTCTTACTTGAAATGAGAAGTAAAGAGTTCATTAGGGCCAGAAACAATAGGAAGTCACCAAGTTACTTTATAAACAACATTACTATAAGGACACATCTGGGGTCCCTCCTAAAGAACCACAGGCTTACGTTCCAGCTGTCAGCGTGCACACCATGATTATTGATTAAACATATTCTTTTCTTCACAGTATATGGGAATCACAGAGTTCTCCAAGCAAGAGGGAGCTTGGCAGAATTTGTGACTAAGTTCCATTCCCTGAGGGTTAATGACTAGCATGGAGAAGTCATGGAGTCTTGTGGCCATCACCAGCCCCAGCTGACCACTGGTCTACTTTGATTGGGTCCAATGTTATTGTTGAGACTGTAATCTAATTACTAAGAACCTATATACCTGTATCTATGCATATGAACATATACACATGCACACACTGCAAATGTACAAAAGCAAGTGCATGCTTTAGATTTGCATGTGTAGGGTGAATGTGCATAAAGGAGATACAAGGATAGATAAAGATAAAGGAAAACAAAGTTCCTGAGGAATGCTAGCTTACAGCAAGTGCTCTGGGTATATGTGTGGATCTGGGAGATGGGGATTTCTGTGTGCTTTCCTCATTTTCTGATCTCACAGAATGGGAAACTCCGGTGGTCTTACTCTCTTTCTGAGTTCACCTGATGAGCCTTAATGTGTTTTTTAACCACTTTCTGATCCTGTAGCCTGGGGAAACTTCTCTACCCTAACCTTTTTCAACCAGGGTTCTGAAAGAGAATTAAGCCTTCCTGCCCCCAAGGAATCCCTATTATGTCACAAATGTACTTTTCTCCCATGCATCTTGATCACCTTACTTATGTAGCTTTCTTGGAAGAATTTGGTAAATCATTTGTGTGATCTGTGGTTCAGACGAAGAACCCAGGTTGAGAAAGACTACATGGCAGGAAGCCCTAACAAGGTCATTCATGGTCCTCAGTTGTCCCTCTCCATTTGTGCTCCTGAGTACATGTCACTCATTGCAGTGAATCTTATGAGAGGAAAAATCTAGACTGAAGTAAGTCCATACCTACCTTACCACCTTGAAATGTAATTGGATCATGAATCTTCCTCCTCTCCCACCAAGGCAATAGCATATGGTTGAGCTAATTCTCCTTGAGGTTAGTTTCTCTGATTCAGGCTCTTGAGGCCACAGGGACCAGGATCATCAGGCATGTATTTTTTTTTTTTTTTTAAGATTTTATTTACTTATTTGAGAGAAAGAGAGAGAGCACGAAGTGCAGGGAGCGCCTGAGGGTGTAGGACAAGCCGACTCTCCTGCTGAGCAGGGAGCTCAACAGGGAGCTTGATCCCAGGATTTCCCAGTCATCATCTGAGCTGAAGGCAGATGCTTAACTGACTGAGCCACCCAGCCACCCCTTATCAGGCATATATTTTTAAGAAGGTTCCCAATCTCCTTCACAAATCGTTAAGCCCATGAGCCTATATTGTACAAACCTCAAATGATTTTTAATCTAGCAGTTTGAGTCTTGGGTATTTTAACTTCTCTTTCCTTCTGCCTCCACTCAAGGTTAATCTTTTCTCCTGGGACTATGCTTCCTGTGGTGATAATGGAGGCGAGCCCTTGTGAGACATAGAGTTTGAATGGGGAACATAAATCCGCACGTACTATCCATTACAGCCAGACTGACTCAGTATAGCCATTCCAGTTCAGCCTCTGCCTGTCCATGCTGTAGCCAGTTTGGCAAAATGCTATAATCATCCCCAAAGTGTCCCCTCTGCTCCTTTATTGTGAACTCCTCCCTCTGCCCATAGTCCCTACCAACAGTTGATCTGTACTTTTTCTTTGTCCCTAGAAATCATAAAAAAGGAATCATACAATATGTAGCCTATTGTAGCCAACATTTTTCACTTAGTATCATGCTTTGAAAATTCACCCATGTTGTTGCATGGGTCAGTAGTTTCTTCATTTTTCTTTCTGCATACTTCCATGGTATGAATCGATCAGATTTGTTTATCCATTCATCCGTTAATGGAAATGTGGGTTGTTTTCAGGTTTTTGACAATTATAAATAAAGCTACTAGAAACAAGTCTTTATGTAAACATGTGTTTCATTTTTCTTGGGTATCTATCTAGGAATAGGTCATAGAGGAAGTGTATGTTTAACTCTAAAAATTTTTTTTTCAAAGTGACTATACCATTTTGCATTCCTTTTTTTAAAATTATTTTTTTTATTTATTTTCAGCATAACAGTATCATTATATTTTCAGCACACCCAGTGCTCCATGCAATCCGTGCCCTCTATAATACCCACCACCTGGTACCCCAACCTCCCACCCCCTGCCACTTCAAACCCCTCAGATTGTTTTTCAGAGTCCATAGTCTCTCATGGTTCACCTCCCCTTCCAATTTCCCCCAACTCCCTTCTCCTCTCTAACTCCCCATGTCCTCCATGCTATTTGTTATGCTCCACAAATAAGTGAAACCATATGATAATTGACTCTCTCTGCTTGACTTCTTTCACTCAGCATAATCTCTTCCAGTCCTGTCCATGTTGCTACAAAAGTTGGGTATTCATCCTTTCTGATGGAGGCATAATACTCCATAGTGTATATGGACCACATCTTCCATATCCATTCATCCGTTGAAGGGCATTTTGGTTCTTGCCATAGTTTGGCTACCGTGGCCATTGCTGCTATAAACATTGGGGTACAGATGGCCCTTCTTTTCACTACATCTGTATCTGTGGGGTAAATACACAGTAGTGCAATTGCAGGGTCATAGGGAAGCTCTATTTTTAGTTTCTTGAGGAATCTCCACACTTTTCTCCAAAGAGGCTGCACCAACTTGCATTCCCAGCAACAGTGTAAGAGGGTTCCCCTTTCTCCACATCCCCTCCAACACATGTTGTTTCCTGTCTTGCTAATTTTGATGAAGCCAGCATTACCCTGATCCCCAAACCAGGCAAAGACCCTACCAAAAAGGAGAATTTCAGACCAATATCATTGATGAATATGGATGCTAAAATTCTCAACAAGATCCTAACAAACAGGATCCAACAACACATTAAAAAGATTATCCACCATGACCAGGTGGGATTCATCTCTGGGCTACAAGGATGGTTCAATATTCGCAAATCAATCAATGTGATAGAACAAATTAATATGAGAAGAGAGAAGAACCACATGGTCCTCTCAATTGATGCAGAAAAAGCATTTGACAAAATCCAGCATCCATTCCTGATTAAAACGCTTCAAAGTATAAGGATAGAGGGAACATTCCTGAACTTCATAAAATCTATCTATGAAAGATCCACAGCAAATATCATCCTCAATGGGAAAAAGCTCACAGCCTCGTTGAGATCAGGAACACGACAAGGATGACCACTCTCACCACCATTTTACATTCGTATCACCAATTCCAGTTAGTCTGTATCATCATTAGTGCTCCATATCATATTTTATTTACCCATCCTGGTAGGTGTATGGTGCTATCTCATTTAGGTTTTCATTTGCATTTCATTTGCATTTTCCCCACTGGGTATCACAATGATACTGAACATTGTTTTGTGTTCTTACTGAAAACAGAAAATTCTGTTTGTTTCATGTACCTAGAATTGTGCATAGGCAGTGCTCCATAAAATATTCGTTAATGAGTGAATGGATGACCTGCAATTCTCTGGCCTCAAGAAATTTATAGCCTCATCCTGGAGATGAAGCATGAGGTTTGGACAGATCCGACTAAGACTTCAAGGTCAGATCTGGGTTCATACACAGGCTTTCGGCAAATTACTCTTTATAGCAGCTTGACAAAGGACCTACTTCATTTTTTTTCTATATCTGTACACTGAGAAAAATTGCTCTTATAGGATGTCATGGAAGTCTGAGAAAGTAAATATGCACCATTTTATAATGTGTAACCAATACATGATTAATAAAACAGTAGCTGCTACGATTATTTTGTTAACAGTAGTAATTGCAGATGGTCAAATAGCAAAATGTTATACTGAAATAAAAGTGCAATAGGACTTCATAGAAAAGATAGTTTTGTATGTCTGAAGTACTAAAGAAGATTTTCAGAGGATGGGAAATCCATGCTGAGTTTAATGGTAAAGAAAGAAGTAACATTGGTTGAGAGCTTTCTGTGTGTCAAGGACTGCTTACCTGCTTAACTCATTATAAGTTCTCTGCATTCCTGGTCGGTTTCCATTATGACCCTTTGGAGGATGATAAAAACTGGGACTCAGAAAGTTTCAGCAGCTTGTCTGGTAGTACTTATTGGATAATATCTGGCAAATCCAGTCCAAAGAGGTGCTCAATCTGTGCTCTCTGATCTCTCAGGTATCCTGGGGGTGTCCCAGAATGTGAGAAAGGGGTTGGATCTGAACTTCTCCTCTTTCTTGGAACATATTAGGTCTGTTTTAATGTGTTTTGTGTTTTGCACTTCTGGAGAAGTTTTCACAGATAAATAGCTTCTGATATTTTATAAAGTGTGAAAAATCTTGCACTATATTACCCCGTGGTTTTGTTATATGGAGACAGAAGAATAATACTTAATATATCTAAAATATCTCTCCCTTCCCTTTACAAACAATGGGATTTGTAATCAACAGATTCATCTCTTTTCTTGGTGCTATTTCTATTTGTTGTGTGTAATGAGTTTTGTATGTTTATTGCTCTTCTTTGAATACAGTTGAATTTTTCCACGTATCCTATTCATGCCTCAAGGGAGACCCCCATTCTCCTGTGGCAGGATGGGCTCTGTGCTGCTGCACCGCCTCCCCTCCCCACTCTATCACCTTTGTGATTATATAGAAGCTAAAATGGTTCTTGCCAAGCATCTGGCTGGCCTTCTCCAGGCCTTGTGTTTTCTGATTAGTGAAAGGCAGTCTCTAGGAGAAAGACCTTCCTCCCTGAGCAAGTTGCCTTCTTCAGCATTCAGCCATAATAGCCAATCCCTCCCCAGCTCTGGTAGCACTTTTCTCAGAATGTTTAGGGCTATTATAATAGACTGCCACCAGAGAGTCAGAATGGGGAACTCATTAGCTTTGTGAGCCTGCATATGTCCAAAGAGAGTTTATGTGTAATCCCAACAAATTTCTTTTGTTTGTTCTTTATGTTACATTCTCTTTGACTAGGGTTGATTACACAGAAATCATTAACTCACACAAAACTGGAAATAACCCTCTGGGGAATCATCCTAGCCCAGACCCCAGGGAGGAGCAACATAATAGTTTTCTCTCCATCTCCAATGACTGTGTTTCTAATTAATGATAGTCTTGATGCTGTTTTTAGAGGTTCTTCTTACTTCACTACAACATCAGCTCCTCAAGGGAAATAGAGCTACTTAAAACCTGCCTTACAAGTTTAAGTTTCTATTATTCCTTTGCAGCTTCCTACTGAATTCTGGAGTAGCTCATACTCTTGAGTTACCATGAGAAAGTCCGACCTTTTTTTACATACCTTGAGTCCTTTTGCAAATTTTCTTTTACACATGCAATGGTTTGCACAGTATAAATGCTCAGAATATCACATTGAATATGTTCTTATTCAATCTCAGATCTTGTTTTTCCTGAAGATTAATAATTAAAATTGCAACTCAAACACCCCCCCCCCACGTAGTGCAAAAGCCATAGCACATCATAGGTGTTCAATAAATGAAACCATGCCTTTTCTCTGTTGGAGCTCTAATATGTCAGTATTCCGTTATTTGAATTGAATTACAAGAGTGGAACATTGTAGATATTCAAATGACCTAAATACAGTGAGGGTGACTCAGACATAAAAGTACAAAACCTGGGTTCAGGAAGAAAAAAATCATTTGAATGGTTTCTTGCAGTCACAGCCTAGTGCTGATGCTATCACTTCTGATACTTTTGTTACTTTGACTACTATATCTGTGATGACTGTTTCTGACAGTAAGTGCTTATCATGAGTCATGCACACTACCAAACTCGTGATGTCCATCATTTCATTTGTTTCTCCAACAATCCCTATTAACTCTATTTTAAAAATGAGAAAACTGACGCTTGGTAAGATTAAGTAAATTGACTGGGATCACAGGAAAGAAGGTAATGAAGCCACAGTTTGAACCAAGGTAGTCTAACTCGAGGACTCATGAATGCAGTTGGTCAACCTCGTTTCAACTGACCACCCAGTACTCTCTCTTCTCCTCTTTCCTAAATACCACCAACATATTATTATGTTGGGCTTCAAATTTGAATAAGTTGTGGGAGTGAAAAAGGAGATGCTAATAGAAAAATATTGGAAGTTTTCATTTATATCAAATGTTGAAGAGTTAAGTTGTTATGTAAAATGTTTGGGGTAAGATCCTGGGGACTTGGAGGCTAGTTCTGACAATCAGTTATCTTCTAGGCACAGTTATGGGGATGGAGCAGTGAGCAAGGCTATATTTCTGTCCTCAAGGATCTTCTAGTTTAGCTGGGAAAATGGGCAGTGAAATGGTTATAACTCAGAAATACTTGCAGTGACTGAATTCATGGTACACTGGGAACCCAGAGGGACCCACCTAATTAAATTGTAGAGATCATAGAAAATTTTCCCAGGGAAATTAAATCTAGGCTGATTACCCGAAGGATGAGAATGAGACAGGCCCAAGAAGATGGTGAAACTTAAGACTTCAATATAGGAAAAAGGAACACTGTAGGTAATGTCTCTGAACATTTTTCTTGCTCAGAGTAAATATGTTCTGAATAAATGTGGTTATCTATAAAATGAGGTTCAAAATGAAATGTCTACTGTCCTAAAGCAAAGCACATAGTTTACTCTAGTAAAATATAGGCACCCTGCAAATGTCAGGGTTCCCTTCTTGTGCACATGGCTAAGAAAATGGTCCTCAAGGGTTGTGAACTTTGGTTATAACAGTGGGATTGGGAGAGGTTTATTCTAGTTAGCTATTGTTGCATAATAAACCATCTCAAACATTATAATGTAAAACATCAGCCATTTTATTATGCTTTTGGATTCTATATAACCAAGCATTCAGCCAAATACTAGCTTAATAAATTAAACTGATAGTTGGTTAAATAAATTATAGTGTCAACATGGAGACAAGCACCCATCCTTGGGCTTTAGTCTCAGCCCAGCTGTTGACAAGCTACAGCACCTTCAGCAGTTCATGTCTTCTATAAGCCCGTTTCATCACCTGTAAAATGGAAATAGGAAAAGTAACCAACAGTACATAATTATTTTAAGGAGTAAATGAGCAATGGGTTAGTTATATAAATCACATAGCACAGTGTCCGATGAGTAGTAAGAACTCAGGGAATGCTAGTACAATGGGAATAGCTGGTCTTCACCATGTGGGGTTTGGGGTCTTATCTGGGAAGTCTTGAACAATTGGAAGCTAGAAGTACATAGAGGCTTCTTTTCTCGCATGTCTGAAACCTGCATGGAGATATCTCCAAGTCTTAGCTTAACTGGGCATGCAGACCAGATGACATGTATGTGGGTCTCACCATGTGACTTGGGCTCTTCAAAGAATTCCAAAGCTGAATTCCAAGATAGGGTGTCTCAGAGGGAGCACTTAAGAAGCATGTGAGATGGAAAATATTTTATGGCCAACTTTGGAAATTAAGATCTGTTACTAGACCAACCCTGAAAGAAAGTTTCTTTTTTAAACAATGACAGAGTCTGCACAGACTTACATCACCTCATCTAGAGTTTGTACCTAGGATGTGGAACTGCTATGCCCATAGTGGGATGGTAACCCGGGCTCTGTCTTGACGAGGCACATCTTTTTGCTGCTATTGGTGGCTGTGTTGTTGGAGTTTCTGGAAGTGATGCTGGTGGGAGGAAGGCTCTCACTGCTCAAAGGAAAGGAAAAATGCTGGAAAAGGCAGAGGCAGGACACACAAACCAGGGGCAGGAACAAATGAATGATGGTCTTTGGAGACAGCCAGGGTAAGTCTATACTAAAGGCTTTATTTATATTTTATGGGGTGTGAAACAGGGTCCTTCATCAGTGCCTGGCAGCAGTTCTCAAAATTGGACACAAGAAAACACCAGAATTTCAAGGGAATTATTTCAAGTGATTGGATCACCACCCCTTATTCCAAACCCTTGAGACTACGCGTTTTAGGATTCAAAAGTTTTTGGATTTTAATACTGTATGTTATAGTAGAGCCTGTATGTCCCAGTAGAGCCTGAGACACCACTCCATTAAAAAAAAAAAAAAAAAAAAATCTATATAAGCATAGGACCTGGCCACCATACTTACTAGGATTTCCTTAAGAGTAGAATTTGTGTTTTAGACACATTTCAATTTTGGTATTTATTGTAGTGGCCGATATATACCAGGTGCTCTATAGACATATGTTGAATAAACAAATAATTAAAACTACTGAAATAGTATCAAATAGTAAATACATGTCTAAAATACTGACTATAATATCTTGCCCAGGGATTCTAAAAAAATAAAATAATGTGGCCCTGTTATGGGTATAATTTCTCCTGCCAAAAAGAATCACCAATGATAGGGTTTAAATATTATGACATTGGGGTAGAAAAGGCAGATTTTTCCAATACTACTCTCCCTCAAGATATTTTCTAAGAAGGCTTAGTTTGGTACAGAAAAGCAATATAATTTCCATCTAAACAATTAGATACTTCTGTTCTGTTGGTTTATGCTGTTACTTTGTCTTGGGAGACTAATTATATAATTAAGAATGTAGAACCGGTGACTGGAAACCATTTTGTCCAGTGATTCATTGTGTGACCTTGAGCTCATGGTATGCTTTTGACATCAGCTTCGTCATTACTTACCACAACTTCTAGCTAGAAGACACCACAGCAAACGAGCAAAATTTTCTTCCAAAGTGACAAGACAGGGAGTTTTAAAAAATTATGTATGATCATCTTAAGCAACTTCCCCCAGTGCCTAAACACTCCCTTGACCGTAAGTCATATCTCCCTAGTAGATGCATTTTCTCTCTCAGACAATCAGAATATATATAGTAATTTGTGCCTTCAATGCATAGCAGCTGGGAGAATTTGGTGCCAATTACTTTTTTTTTTTATTTGCTAATATCATTTGGCTTTCTCCTCAAATGAAATTTAAAATGAAACAGTTTGGCAATCCACATTAGCACCATCTAGCAATAGTCCCATGTTGGTTCCACTGCGGTTTGATAATTTACAGACTCATTGGGTTGAAAGGGACTTGGCAAGCTTATCTAATTCAATGGTTCTTAAACCTGGCTGAACATCAACATTTAATGGGGACCTTTAAAAAATACAGATTCCTGGGCATAAAGCCCTACTGATCAGTAGGTCAAAATCTGTACAAATGAGACCTAGAAATCTGAATTTTTACAAAGCTTCCCAAATGGTTCTGATAGGCTATTATTTTGCTCTGCCTTGGATATATTTCTAATATATCTCTTAGCCCAATCTAGATCTAGCTTAACTGTCACCTCCTTGGAGTGGACTTTGGTGATAATTCTATTTCATATCTTCCTCATACCTTGTAATTTGAAATTACTGCTTTGATCCATATTTCATCTTTAGCTGGAACCCTGAGAGTAACTTCATTAGCTTGTTTGCTTATAAGTTCATTCATTCATTCATTCATTCATGTAAAGAATATGCTGCAGTAAAGCCTTCAGATTCCCCAGTGATAATTTTCAGACCTCTCAGAGGTGAGTGGTCATGATGTGCTGTGATCAGTTTTAGAGACAAGAGGCTAGAAGAGATTCTTCAAAGCATTGGTGCTTCCAGAAGCTTATCATCAGCAGCATTTCCTCTTTGATAAAGCCCTAACAATGAGGTTATTCTCCTTCTCTCTAAAAATATGCTGACTCCCATGGCACTTTGCTGATGTACATCTGTCTTAGCATCATTGGTCTGTCAATCTAGACATCATAGATTAAAAGAAAATGCATCATATTATAACATCTCCCTATTTAAAACTCTTCAATGGTTTCTTACTTTGTGGAGATAAATTAGATTTCTTACCATGTTCCTGTGCCCCTGCATGATCTTACTCCTACTGATCTTTTGACTGTACCCCATCTTGTTTTACTTCTTATCCTCTGGTTTCAAAAGCTCCATTCTATTTTGTGAACATAAAGCTTCATGCATCTGGACTTTGACATATTACTTTTCTCTCCTTTGGATATATTTCTAATATATCTCTTAGCCCAGTCTTTAAAGCTAGCTTACCTGTCACCTCAGAGTGGATTTCCCTCATCACTCAACTCTTTATCTTTCTCATACCTTGTCATTCTCCAGTTTATTATATATTTGGTGGGATATATATTTATTATATATTTGGTAAAATATACTTTCTTTGTAGCAAAAATCAAAAGTTGTTATGTTTTATTAATATATTCATTGTTCATGAGTCTATTGTTTTTGTCAACCTATTAGAATATATGCTTTCTAAGGACAGAGGTTTTGCCTTTCCTCTCTATTGTGTAACCTCTGGCTCTCAGTATGGATGGCCTGGTACAAAGTGTATTTGTTAAATAAGCAACAATGGTTCCCAATGATCAGGCTCTGATGAAATCAGAAGTAGCTTTTGTCCAATTTGCAGTGACATAAGAAAACTCTACTCTCTTGGTATGCCTGGTTGACTTAATAGTTACAATTGTACTTAATCATAGAGGCTTACAACTTAAGATAATCATCTTACTAACTAACCTGAGTCCTTCTTTTCCAACTTAAGTCCACATTTCTTTCATACTGACATTAGGGAAGCAAAAACACCGAGGCACACCTACAGTGTAGTCTCGATAACTAGCTTACCATTAGTAAATAACACCCTTGGTTTGAACATCAAAAGTCACCAAAACAACTGAACGAACTGCTTAATGAAGATGTATTATCATTTCATTATTTGTACACAGAAACATAGATTTTTATGAAGTACCAAGTCTGGAAGCATTTAGAAAGTTTTTAACCTTTTCATATTGAAGTTTATATGAATCTAAACTTGAAGCATGGCTTGTGGAAAAAGCACTGGATGAAGTCGTAGCTTGGAGTAATTATTTCAGTCTTTGTATGATCTTTGAAATGTCATGTCACATATCTGAGCCTAAATTTCTTCCTCAATAAAATGGAGATAAAACCTAACCCACAGAGTTATTATGACATTTAACATCCAAATAAAACTCTGTACATGGGTATATTTTGTAAGTACCAAAATTTTGTTCAAAGCTAAGGAAACATTTTATGAATGGTAGCTACTAGTCTTTCACGTAAAAGGTCTTGTTGGATTTCTAGTATATATAGACTTTGTGCTAAGTGCAAGAGATATAGTGAACAAAATTGACGTGGTCCATGTCCTCACGGAGTTTTTATCTAAGATACAGAGAAATGGTAAATATTCTCAAATAAATATAGCACCATTACTTTTGATAGGCATTGTGAATGAATGATACAAGGATTACTAAAGAGACATACTGTTCATCAATAAATAATAGCATAGTCATGAAATTGATATTGTCCTAAGACAGTCCTCTCTCATGCCAACATTACTCTATTAAAATTCTTTTTCTCTGAGGAGAATAAAAGAAGTAGTTGACATCTGAAAAAGAGAGTAGAAGCATGTGTTGGATACAGTCTAATATGTTAGAATTGTTTCCAAGTTCAGATTAATGTAGTTCATGGAAGACTTGGAAAATAAAGGAATTTCCTTGGATAAAATCTGTCAACTCTTAGCTCCATCTATACATTAAGCCTGGAATTTCACCCTTACTATTTGTGACTCACTTTCTGTTCTTTGTTAACGTCTATTTTCTGGAAAAAACTCACCCTCATGTCTTTCTTTTTTCACTATTGCCATAGTCTTGGCCACTTATGAAGGTGATTGTAATATTCCTCCAGTTCATGTGTGTGTTTCTACCCTCTTCTTTTTCAATCTAAATGATATCTCTTCTTCAGAATCAGATGGTCAATAACAGTTCATTGTTCATAAATCATAAAAGCAATTGGAAATTTTACTACATGATGCTTGACAAAAAGACAAATATCCTAACAGATAATCAAAAGGCAAATAATACATGGAAAAATATTCACAGCACATAATGAAAAGAAATGGCTGACTTTATTAACATGCAAAGAGCTCTTAAAAAATCAATAAGAGAAAGACAAATGACTTCTAGAAAAATGGGCAAAGAAGATGAACAGGCAGTCCACAGAAAGAATCATGAATGGACAATAAACATGAAAAAGAGCACAATTTCACACATAATTAAGGAAATGCAAATTAAAACTTTAATGAGGTGCCATTTACCACCTATCAGAATGGTATAGATCAGAGTTTGAGAATCATACATATTGACAAGGGTTGAGAAAACCTGATCTCACATTAACTATTGATGAGATTGCAAATTTGTTAAAAAAAAAAAAAAAGTCAATTTGGCTGTATCAAAACTTAAGAGATGCATACCCTTTCATAGAATAATTTTAATTATTAGGTTATACCTTAAATATATACTCTCATTCACTTATGAAAGTATGTTGCTATATTGTGTATGTATTTTGTATTGTTGTTTGTGTTTGTTTTGTGTGTTTTTTCGTCTACGAACACTATAAATGTCTCTCAACAAAAGTCTGGTCAGCTGTATTTTCTATATTAATATGCACTGGGTTCTTTGAGAGAGTGTCCAAAAAATAGCACACCTTTGTCCTGCCTGAGTTCAGAATCAATTGAGAAATAAAACGAGATATAGCATAGGTGTGGACCAAGATATCCTCTTTAAGGGACCTGTAGTGGCGCCTGAGTGGCTCAGTGGGTTAAGCCTCTGCCTTCCGCTCAAGTCATGATCTCAGGGTCCTGAGATTGAACCCCACGTTGGACTCTGCTCAGCAGGGAGCCTGTTTCCCCCTCTCTCTCTGCCTGCCTCTCTGCCTACTCTGCCTCTCTGCCTACTTGTGATCTCTCCCTCTGTCAAATAAATAAATAAAATCTTAAAAAAATTTTTTTTAAATAAATAAATAAAAATAAAAGACCTGTAAATTAGCCTGTACTAGAGAATGTGGCTTTTCTCTACAAGAAGCATGCCCAATTTATTCTTCTGGAGCTGACCAATCATTAAAGTGATCCCAGTTTTAATGAAAAAAAAAAAATCTGAGGTCACAAAGCATACTTAAGTAACTCAAATTTTGGAAAGCTGACCAATACCATCAATAGGTTACTTTTGTGGAAGGCAACTGATCAAGGGCTTGGGGCAACTAATATTGTTTATATTATATCCTCTGGGTTTTCCAGATTTATTTTTGCTACGCACATATATTATTTAGAGTAACTATAAAAATAATGTAAATCATTTGCCAGTGCCTGGTTGCTGCAACTGAGTGGAAAAAAAAAAAAATTCATTTTCACTCACTTTGTTCTAAGCCATTTTTTCAACTTTGACTCTAGCTAACACCTAGACAGGAAACCTTAGTACCACCAAATATTTACATTACCCCTGCCAGGGTTATTTGATCAGTTGACAAAACACTCCCTACTTACTCCGTCTGTCAAAAAACTGTCTAAGAAGTCACAGGCCAATGCTACTGTTGGGCAGAAAGATTGATATATTGTTTCTCAAACATGACATAGGAGTATCTATCAATGACATTTAAAATTCCTTTTAACCTGGAAATTACCGGGTTTTTGTAATTTATCCTAAAGCCATCACCATGGATATGAATAAAGACTTAGTTTCTAGGATATCCAGCGGAGTATTGTTTTAAATCTCAATAACATTGTTAATTTTAAATATCCAATATTAGGAAATTAGTTAAATAAGGTAAGAGACATCTTTACAAAGGAAAACTTGGAGTCATTAGAATGAATGTTCTAATGTTCTAAAAATTGTTCACAACACATCCATAAGTGGAAAAGACATAGATACAATACATTATGTAAAATATGCATCTAGTTGTGTGTATAAATTCTAAAGGAAAAGATGTAGAGGAACATACTCTAAACCATCACTGATATCCTCTCAGATAATGAGGAAATCACCTAATTTTCTTTTGTTTTCCTACACAGCTGTATCTTTTTCAAATTTCTCCAATAAAATATATTACTCTTTTTTCTAAAGGGAATTAGTCATTTTTAAAGAAAAATAATACATTTAAAGCAAAATAATAATACGGCAGGATGCTACCAATTTCAGGACCTAGCTAAGGAGTCATTTGTTACAGGGAGTCTTCCATGACAATCTATTGTAATTCCCTAAACTCTCCATCCACATGTTTTTAGACCTTCTTGCTTTGTGTTTGACTCCTGCCATAGACTGAAAAATCCTCGAGGGCAGGAGCCACTTTTTTCCTAATGGGGAAACACCAATAATTCCCAAGAGTGATGCAAGGAACATGGCTGCTGATTGACCTGAATGAAGTATCTATATTGCTTTCAGGTTAAAAAAAAATTTGTTTCGAAAGAACTGATGACAAGACAATAGATATACCTTTATTACCTAATAAAACTAGGTAATTTCAAACCTAGGTAAAAATTAGGGGGGGGAATCCCTTTATTTGAAGAATTGTTCAGTTTCTGCTAAATGTGATTTGATTCTGTGTGAATAGACACTCAGATTAATGTGGAAACTGTCAAACCCAAGTGCAAGTGGGCACCCCAAAAGGTTCTCCACACCTCGAGGAAGTGGCGTGGCATAGTAAAAATCATGTGTCCATAAGGAAAGTTTCGCTGTAGAGATAGTTCAGAGTGCTCCATCAACCCAACCCTCGTACAAGTCTGGGGTTATTAATAAAGACCCTAGTCATCTAGTACCTGCTCACACTCTTGCTTTTTGAGAGAATAAAAGCTGCAAGATGAGCCGTGGCAGTTTTGTGCCTCTCTAGGACTTGTTAAATTTCTCTCTCCCTCTCCTCCTACCTCTTGAAATCTTAAGCGCCGATGCTTTATGTTCTGGCTTGTAAATGAAGCCTGTTATTATCATTGAGATAGTGTTTTTATGGCATAAATAATGAGCTCAAACAGGGGAAGCGGCATTGGGTGGAATTACTGCCTGAGCTGAAATGGAAATAATCAATATGTCCTCACTTACAAATCTCATCTGCATGTCAACTCCATCCTGCCGGCTGTCTCCCTACAGATTCATTTCGCAGGAGGCCCAATAAAACATGCGGGTGGCATTGATCTGTTTTATTCATAGCCAGAGATAGAAATGCATCATTTGAAATTAATAGGAGGGCTTCTGTTTATAACCCACTCCAGAATGAGTAGCCTGCAATGCAGACCATTAAGAAAGGACTCTTCCACTGAGAGGAAGAGATGACCTTAGGGAACAGGGATCAGGGACCCATGTTTGAAATCCTCGGTGATGTCATTCCTATCACTACTCATCACACTTCAGAATTCTGCAATATGAATGCTATAATTACTCATTAGAGATTTTTCTGAAATCAGCCCAAGATTCTATTATCAGGTTCCATATATTTTACCAAATTCTGTCTTCCTTTTTTATCTTTAATATTGAGCAAAGGTTGTGCAAAATGAACACTAAGACACAATCTCATAGAAATGGATAGAACACTTAGATATTGTCTCTTGCAGTCTTGCTCCTCATTGTGTTATGTGTCCAACATTACAATGGGTCGACTTCTACATTTGAATAGTCCCAGATAAGGGAAATTCATTATTTTATAACATAGTCCCATTTGAAATTACAGTTCAGAAAACTTTGGCTTTTCTAGAACGTTGTGATAGAGCACCTGGGTGGCTCAGTCAGTTAAATATCCAACCCTTCATTTCAGCCTCAGGTCACGATCTCGGGATCCTGGGATTGAACCTTGCACTGGACTCCATGCTCAATGGGGAGTCCGCTTGAGATTCTCTTTCCCTCTCCCTTTACCCCTCCCCCTGTGCTGTCTGTCTGTCTCACTTTAAAATGAGTAAATAAATTATTCTTTTTTAAAAAGTTGTAATAAAAATTATCTCCCTAGTATTTCTGAAGGAGATAGATATATTCCCTGGAGTCTCCCAGAGTAACCTATGGCATTCCTGGTACAACAGTATTTTAAAGACAGAATAAAGAACCAACCATTAAAACAGCCTATAATGGCCTGAATCTTGCTTGCCTCTTTGATTTATCATGTACTACTTGGTATCCTCACCTCCAGTTCTTAGAATACATCATGCTTCCTACTTCCTAGATTCCCTTCACTATTTGCCCAGATAATAGATTCTCATTTTTCAGACCTCAAACCAGATGCCCTCTCTTCAGGGGAGATTTTAGTGGTTTTCCCAGTCTGGATCAAATCCCTCTGTCATATACATAATCTTATCAAATATATTCCTTTATAGCTCAATTTTTAAGTAGATGTTTTATTTTGAGGTCATTGTAAAATCATATGCAATTATAAGAAATAATATAGGGAGGTTCTGTGTTCTTTACCAAAGTTCCCCCAAAAGTAGCCTCTCGCAAAACCATAATCCAAAAACCAGGATATTGCTACCGATCTGTTCTACCAGTTGCATTCATATTTCCCCAGTTTTCCTAATATGTATGTGTATATGTTCCATGCAATTGTGTCATATATTTAGGTTCACGTACCCACCGGCTCATAGAGCACACAGAGCAGTGCATCACCGCAGAAGTCCCAAGTGCTGCCCATTTCCATTTACATCTGCCCCCTCTTCTTACACATAACCTCAAGCCATCCCTAATCTTAGCAACTGATTTGTTCTCCACTGCTTTCGTTTTATCATCTCCAGATGCTATGTATGGCACCATACATTATGTAGCCTTTGGGGACTGGCTTTCTGTAAGTCTCTTGAGGTAAAAACTGGAGATACATACATACATATATATGTGTGTGTATGTATATATATATATATGTACATATATACATATATATATGTATGTATGTATAAATGCTTATAACTTTTTCATTCTTTTGTATTGCTTAGTAGTATTCCATGGTGTGGATCTACCATAGTTTGTTTAACCATTCACCTCCATTGAATAGTATTGAGGGTGTTTTTTCTCTCTAGTTTTTGGTGATTACAAATCAGACTTCTAGGAACACTCATGTGTGAATAAAGGTTTGCATTTTTCTGGAAAAAATGGGTAAGAAGGCAACTACAGGTTTGCATTCCCACTGCATTTTATAATTCCATATTTGAGATGTTGGATACATTTACAACTGTATTAGTCACACGTCTGGACTCTATAACAGCAAAGGACTAAATCTTTTTGTATCTGTGACACTTAGCACCATGCCTGGCACTTGATTGTTATTAAATCAGTACATATAGTATAGTGTACATAAATATATTGTTTTAACTCTCCTTACTAGTGTAGGAGATTGATCTTGAGTCCATGCTTTTCAGTCGCATAAGTCCCACTAGATTTCTTGAATTGCACCTTTCTTTCCTGGGGCCTTTGAGTGTACTGAGATTCTGCAGCCAGGAATTCAGAAGAAAGTTTGTCTGGATGACTCCTACAATTGTATTCTTCCAGGTTGTTTATTTTCTCCATGGTCTCCTGCTGAAATACTGTGTGTTGTGTATCTTCCTTACTCTAGGGACTTTACTCTATGAAGCTTAAAGGGGAAGAGAAAATAATAAGTAAAAAAACAAAAAACAAAAACAAAACAACAACAAAAACCACCAGAGACCCAATTTTGATAACAGAAACCTTTTACCTTCAAGGTGGTAGAAAATAACCTGGGAGATCTAACAGTAAACTAAAGACAGGAAAAATATTTTACAAACAACAAAAGAACTGTCTCTTAATTTTCTTTCCTTTATGTTCCTGTCAAAAGGTAGGCTTTCTAAAGAAGTCTACTACGGGGGGGGGGGGCAGAGAGGACCTGAATTTCTTTTATAATAGTGTATGACTTTGCTTGGAAAAATCCATGTCCCAGAGCCTCAGTTTAAAAAAAAAATAGTGATAATAATTTTAAGAAGACCCTATGGAACAAGACAGGGTAAGGTAATCCTGCAATCTTAAAGCACTATGTAAATGCCGATGTCCATTTCTGCCCACGAGGGAGTGAAAACAGTCTCCTATAGCACCTCCACGTCAATTTAGTTCAATAGACCTGAACTGGGCATCTCCCATGTTCTAGGCATTGACTCTGTGCACGCGCGCGTGTGTGTGTGTGTGTGTGTGTTTGGAGTGGCGGTCAGTGTGAAGGCAGAAGCCCTGTACTCTTCTGTCACCACACAAAGAAATAATTGTAAAAAGATGGAAACAGAAAGTGCAGAGAACCAGAGGAGGGGCACCTCATCCAACTTGAGAAGAATGAGAGAAGACTATAGGCGAAAGAACCGAGTATTGGAAGCAGGTGCTGCTCTTTGAGTGGGACTTGAGGAAAGGTGGGATATGGACCTTTAGAGATGGAGGGAATGGGGATGCAAGAATGGGAACAGAAGACCCCACGGGTGGAAAATGAAAAGGAATTACGAATATTTGAATTGGACAGAAGAGTTTGATGAGTGTGCAGTAGTAATTAGGCAATTGAGCCTCATTATAAAGAGCCACTACATTAAGGTGTAAAATTTTGGCCTTTAATCTATTGGCAGAAAGATCCATTGACAATTTTTGAGAAAGGCGATGGTGGTAGCTAAAGGGATAGAGAAAAAAAAAAAAACTAGGGACACCTGGGTGGCTCAGTTTGTTAAGTGTCATGATCCCAGGTTCCTGATGATCTCTTTGGCTCAGGTCATGATCCTGGACTCCCCAGGATCAGTGGGGATTCTGTTTCACCCTTTTCCTCTCCCCCCCCCCCCCCGCTCTTGTGTTCTCTCTCTCTTGCAAATAAATAAATAAAATCTTTAAAAAGAGAGAGAGACTAGGTGGATACATGTTGGCTGTGGGCTAAAAGAGCATGTCAGAAGTCAGGGCACTACAAGCCAGGTAGAATTTTCAGGAGGAGCCTGGAGGGTGTAAGACAAGAACACTTCGTGAGGTGTCTAGTAGTTAAAGTTAGGTAATGAACATAAACTCCACAGATGGATCTAACACTGTTTAAATCCTCATTCTTCCATATTTGCTGTCTAACTTTAGGCAAGTGAGGTACCCTCTCTGTGTTTTAATGTCCTCACCTGTAAAGTGCAGTCAACAGATTCCAATTTTTATGATTAAGTAAGTAGGGGCATAGTTTTTAGCACATAATCATGCTCAATAAATTTTAGCTATGTTATTATCTTTACTTCTTTTTATTATTACCTAGGAACCTAGATTCTGTCTTGTGTGCCAGAAAGGCCATGCAGGGTATTGTATTTTAGAAAGATGACCTTATCAATAATGCAGACAGTGAATTTGAAGGAGATAAGACTGACAACAAAGGTGGCTGTTTTTCTAAACCTAGAAGGAAGAAAAAATGTTGAAAACCTGGACCAGAGAAGGGGTAAACCTCACATATAGCTCACAGGAGCCACCCCATTTCTTAGAAACACATCTAGCATAAGATGGATTCTCAAAATAGCTGATGAATGAATGAATGAATGAATGAAATGAATTGAATGGAGTAGAGCAAAGTGGCAAATCTGAAAAAACTCTAGAGAATAAACTTTTTTTTTTTTAAGATTTTATTTATTTGTCAGAAAGAGAACACAAGACAGGGGAGAGGCAGGCAGAGTGAGAAGCAGGCTCTTCACTGAGCAAGGAGCCCAATGAGGGACTCAGTCCCAGGACCCTGAGATCATGACCAGAGCTGAAGGCAGAGGCTCAACCTATTGAGTGACCCAGGGATCCTGAGAATAAACTTTTAAAACTGAAGTGTAATATGCACCCACAATTGATCACATATCATAATATATACCTTCATGAATTTTCACAAACTGAACAAACCCAGACCACCATCTCCCAGATCAAGAAGCAAAGTATTATCTCCACACTCCAATCTCTCTTTTTGTTCTCTCTGTCACTACCACCCACAAAGAAACTTGTGTCCTTGTCTTGACTTCTAATAGTGTGCATTATATGTGCCTTTTTTTTCTTTTTGAGAGAGAGAGAGAGTGTGTGTGTGTGTGTGTGTGTGTGTGTGCAGAGAGGGGCAGAGGAAGAGAGAGGATCTCAAGCAGGCTCCATGCCCAGTGCAGAGCCCTATGTGGAGCTCAATCTCACCACCCTGAGATCATGACCTGTATCAAAATCAAGCGTAGGAGGCTTAACCAACTAAGCCTTTTAAAAAAACACCATATGGGGGCGCCTGAGTGGCTCAGCTGGTTGAGCAGTGGACTCTTTTTTTTTTTTTTTTTTTTGAGCAATGGACTCTTGATTTCTGCTCAGGTTATGAGCTTAGGGTCCTGGGCTAGCAGCCCCAAGGTGGCCCCAGACTCAGCAGGGAATCTGCTTGAGGATTCTTTTCCTCTCCCTCTACCCTTCCCCATGCTTGTGCATGCATGCACACACACTTGCTCTCTCTCTAAAATAAATAAATATATCTTTAAAAAAATTTATATAAATGGAAGCATATACATATATACTCAATTGTGTCTAGTTTTGTATCTTTTGCTCAATATTATATTCATGAGATTGGCTCAAACTCCTGTGTGGAACACTGAAACTTCATTCTCACTGTTGTATTATTTTCTTTCTGTGAATATATGTATCCTCTTTCACTTATGAGGGGGTTATGTTCTGATAAACCCATTATAAGTTGAAAATACTGGCAAATTAACATGCATTTAATACACCTTCTCTGATCATAGCTTGGCCCACCCTACCTTAAGCATGCTCAGAACACTTACATTATCTTATTGTTGGACAAAGTCATCCAACGCAAATGATGTTTTTATGACAAAAGTTGTCATATTTTATGACAAAGTGTTGAATATCTCACGTCATTTATTGAATAATGTAATGAAAGTGAGAAGCAGGATGCTTGTATGGGTACAGGTGGTTGTTAATGCATCCATTCTTTACCCTCATGATTGCTTGGTTAATGGGTAGCGTGGCTTGCTACCACTACCCAGTATCACAAGAGAGTATCTCCCACATATCACTAGCCCAGGAAAAAGATCAAAATTCAAACTATGATTTCTACTGAATGCATATTGCTTTTGCATTATTGTGAAGTCCAAAGATTATGAATTGGATTATCGTTAAGTTTGGGGCCATCTGTACTAGAACTATCTATTCTGATGATGGCTACATCGATAATTCCCGCTTGGGGCTATGATTGATAATAGTTAGATGAACATCCCAGCACTTGCCTTACAGTGAATGTGTGAATGCATTTCACTTGCGAGTGTACCTAAGAGTTCAGTTAATGTGTCCAGGTTAGGTGTAAATTTCATTTTTTAAAAGATTTTATTTATTTATTTGACAGGCAGAGATCACAAGTAGGCAGAGATGCAGGCAGAGAGAGAGAGTGGGGGGTAAGCAGGCTCCCCACTGAGCAGAGAGCCCGACGCAGGACTCCTTCCCAGGACCCTGAGATCATGACCTGAGCTGAAGGCAGAAGCTTAACCCACTGAGCCACCCAGGCGTCCCTGTAGATTCCATTTTGATAGATACTTGTTGTATCCTGAAGTGTCTGGTCTGGTTTATACTCCCACCAGCAGTGTGTGAGTGTTCATTGTTGTTGTTGTTAGCTGTTATGGCATTTGTGATACATTAATGCTTTAATTTGCATTTTCCCAGATTACTAATGAAAATGATCTCTTCTTGTTTACTGGCTATATAGATATCTTCTTTCATAATGTACCAATTCAAGTTTTTTGTGCATTTATCTATTGCCTGATCCGTCTCTTTTTTCCTCTTATTTATTTGTAGATTTTTTTATGCATTTATAGGACAATGTAGGAAATTCTTTATTGGATGTACACACCCCAAATGCCTTTTCCTGCACTGGTATTGAGTTTGTACTTTTTTTTTTATTGCTATCTTTTGATGAACAGAGCACTTAATTTTGTTGCAGATGAATCTATCTATGTTTTTTTTTGATTGTTGTTTTATCTTTCTGTTTAAAAAACTTTTTTCTATTTCAAGGCTTAAAAAATGTCTTCCTATGATTTCCTCAAAAATCTTTATTGTTTACTTTTCACTCTTAGGTCAGTAATCTATGTGGAATTTAATTTTGTGTAAGATATGAGATAGGAACTCAATTTTTTTCCGTGATGATATCCAATTAATCCCCCGCCCTTTATTGACAAGATCGTATTTCCTCAACATTGTAATGACACTGATATAGTGCACTAGGTAATCATATTCTTGAAAAAATACCCTCTTATACTGGTCAGCTAATCTTAAAATGAACATTATGCGGCATGTTTGAGGAAACTAAGTATTTGAAAAGGGACTTTGGTAGTGTTTGTTGTCCAAGATAGTCCTCAGTTTGAAACAAACTAAAGATTGGCTCTGAACACAATAGCAGACAGTTGTAGCTTCTATTAGTTTAAAATTCTTGGAATGAGATCTGGTTTGAAAGCTCCATGCAAATGGCTGCAATTTTATTTGCCAAATGTGTGAAAAATGTGTATCTTCTCATTTTCCTGAGAACACATAAGTTAGGCTCATTTTTCCCATGCATCATTAGGCATAACGTGTTTGTTCTCATGCTTCTTGGAAACCAAAGTTCAGCCTGGTCACAGAGTATAATGGTCAAGGCTGTGGTTCTTGTGGAGAGTAAGATTCTAATCTCAGTGCTGCCCTGGTTCATATGAGATCAGGGACAGAGACATCTCAAAGCTTGGTGCCTTGTTTCCCTCAGAGTAAAATGAAGCTAATTATATATATATCTGAAGCTAATTAAATACCCAATGTATAATTCCCTTAAATTATTACAGTTGTAATAATTTAATTTGGGGAAAAATATGTGTGACAGCATATTAAGATGTTAAAAACCCCGTTACATAAAGATATCAAACTTGTGTGCTGCTTTACTCCTAGGTTATATTTTGTCCTGGGTCTGTAAAGTCTTTAACTAAAGGTAATGTGTTTTATTAAAGAGTAATAAAGATTGTGATGCAGAGAAATTGATAACTGCCTTCACATCACATGTAAGCTTCAAAGGAATTTGAACTAAACTTTCCAAACACAACCTCCTTGGCATAGACAGATTCCTCCTGGCTTTAGGCGACTCTCCTGTGGGGTGTACTGAATGTGAAGGCATGATTAAAATGATGATTTTTACATTTAAATCTTTTTTTTTTCCTGTCTGTGATGTGTTTACTTCCCCCTCCCCAGAGTCAAATTTTTGAATTAGGAAAATGGAATTTTGCTAATGTATTAACAGAAGAAAAAAAGCACGAGATTCCATATGGATGTAGCCTCTGGTCTTTCCCCAACCCAATCCATCTTACTGCAGAAAGTCTCAACTTCCTGGAGCATTAGAATTTAATTGAGGAGGGAGGTAATTTCTCTCTCAACTTTTTATTTTGAAATTATTAGAGATTCCAAGGGAGTTTCAAACATAGTACATAGAATCCCAAGAATCCTTCGCCCAACTGCTCCCAATCTTATATAACTCAGTAGTACTATATCAAACCAGGAAATCACCATCAGTAAAATCCTGTTAGCTAGACTCCAGATGTTATTCAGTATTTGATTTTTAGGCATATATCTGTGTCTGAGTGAGTGTGTGTGTTGGCGGGGGGCGGTGTCCATGTGATTTAATCTCATATGTTGATACACAGAACCATCACTACAATCAAGATACACTACTATTCCCGGGACACCCGGGGGAGGGGGCTCAGTCAGTTAAGTGTCTGACTCTTGGTTTCAGCACAGGTCATGATCTCAGGGTCCTGGGATTGAGCCCTATTGGGGATCATGCTCAGTGGGAGTCTGCTTGAGATTCTCTCTCCCTCTGTGCCCCCTCTCAGTGCTCCCCACTCTCTCAAATAAATAAATAAATATTTGGGGAAGACAAGAAAGATAAACTAGTGTTCCCACCTCACAAAGGAGCTCCTTTGTGCTGCTCCTTTATTGTGGTTGCCTTGTGGGTGTCATAGATCTCTTTTACCTGCAGGATAAATTTCAGACTTCTTAACCTAGTAGTCAAAACCCTTCAAAGGGAAGGAATGACTTTAAACTGCAGTGCCTAACATATTCGTCAGACCTGATTCGCCTGTGGGCAGAGCCCTTGTGCGTTCAAAGATTCATGCCCAGGTGTTCGTGTCCCCGTAAACTTGCTCTAGGGATATAGGTAAACGTTGGCAGAATACTTCCACGCATCCTTACTGTCTCTAGACCACTTCATTTCCATGCAGGTGTGTGGCAAAAATATTTTACAAGGACCTGAAAAATTGAGGAAGGTCTGCCCTTTTCAGATTTCTTGATTTCAGTTCTGTTATCTGCCTTTGGATAAGTAAGCCTGGCTGCAATCTTCTCCACAGAGGCCATTTTAATTCAGACTTAGGAGAATTCATGTTCTTCCATACAACCTCTTTCAAAACTTACATTGAACATTGTGTCATGCTTCCCTGAGTATTAATCAAAAAGCACTCTGTAAAAATCTATTTCCCCCTCTACCTCTATAGCTTGTTCAGATGGGATCATAAAGAGATTTTATCTTGTCTCCACCAAAGGAAAGATATGTGGTGTGATCATCAAATCCCATTTAAATTCCTAATATCCAACCATGTTCCAAACATTTTGCTAGGCTCTAGAGACTTAATAGTAGACAAAACAGATAGTACCTACCTTCAGAGAATTTACAGTCTGGAGGAATAATTCCTTTTCTTTTTTTCTTTTCTTTTTTTTTTTTTTTTTATGAGAAGGCAGGGAAGGACAAAGGGAGAGAGGAAATCTTAAGCAGGGTCCACGCCCAGTGTGGAACTGCATGTAATACTTGCTCTCACTACCATGAGATCATGACCTGAGCTAAAATCAAAAATGCTTAACCCACTGAGTCACCCAGGAGACCCGGGAGGAATAATTTTTTTTTTCCTTTTTCTTTTTTAATTTATTATTTATTTATTTATTTACTTACTTATTTTAAAATTTTATTTTATTTTTTCAGTGTTCCAAGTTTCATTGTTTATGCACCATACCTAGTGCTCCATGCAATAGGAGCCCTCCTGAACACCCACCACCAGGCTCACCTAACCCCCCTGCCAAAACCCTCAGTTTGTTTCTGAGGGTCCACAGTCTCTCATGGTTCATCTCCCCTTCCAATTTCCCCCAACTCACTTCTTTCCATTTCCCAGTGTCCTCCATGTTATTCCTTACACTTCACAAGTAAGTGAAACCATATGATAATTGATTCTCTCTGTTTGACTTATTTCACTCAGCGTAATCTCCTCCAGTCCCATCCACATTGATACAAAAGTTGGGTATTCATCCTTTCTGATAGAGGCATAATACTCCATTGTATATATGGACCATATCTTCTTTATCCATTTGTCTGTTGAAAGACATCTTGACTCTTTCCACAGTTTAGCGACTGTGGCCATTGCTGCTATGAACATTGGGGTACAGATGACCCTTCTTTTTACTACATCTGTATCTTTGGGATAAATATCCAGTAGTGCAATTGCAGGGCCATAGGGTAGCTCTATTTTTAAATTCTTAAGGAATTTCCATACAGTTTTCCAAAGTCTGGAGGAATAATTATTTTTTTTTTATTTTAGATTTTTTTAAAAATTTATTTGACAGAGAGAGAGAGATATCACACGTAGGCAGAGCAGCAAGCAGAGAGATAGGGAAGCAGGCTCCCCGCCAAGCATAGAGCCTGATGTGGGGCTTGATCCCAGGACCCTGAGATCATGACCTGAGCCAAAGGCAGTGGCTTAACCCACTGAGCCACCCAGGCGCCCAGGAGGAATAATTCCTAAGGTAGTATTCACATCTGATTATCCCGATATGGTAGTGGTTGTTTCAATGTATTATTATACATAGTACAATATTCATTATATATTGGATGGATGGATTCACCAGCAAGTGAGTGATTGAAGGAACAAATGCCAAACTGAGAGATATTAAGAAGTTTTTAGTTTCTGTGTGTCCCCCTAAATTCCATTTTGTACGATATAGAATGAGCTGAGCCTTCATGAGAAAATGTCCTCTTTGAACTGTCAGATGGGAAGGTACAGGCAAAGGCTGAAATTTCTGGGCAGTTTTTCGAATCACTTTACAACCAACCTCCAATCTGCCTTCTTTTTTTTTTTTTAAAGATTTTATGTATTTATTTGACAGACAGAGATCACAAGTAGGCAGAGAGGTGGGGGGGGGGGGAGAGGTGGGGAAGCAGGCTCCCTGCTGAGCAGAGAGCCAGATGCCAGCTCAATCCCAGGACCCTGGGATCGTGACCTGAGCCAAGGCAGAGCCTTTAACCCACTAAGCCACCCAGGCGCCCCCCAACCTGCCTTCTTTTGGAAGGCTCCACCCAGTAACAGATACTGGGCACTCCTCACTTCCTCATTCTAATTTACAGTGCAGCCAATTCAAATAGTATGCAAAAAGAAGCATTACTGAAAAATAAGTATTATCAATTAGCATACAAAAGAGGAACTACAGGAGCTGTTTCTGGGTAAGAGGTCCTGAGAGAGCCCAACAGCCCACAGGCGGCAGTGGTAGTGGTAAACATCCAAGTTTACAACCCCTTTGGGGTGCCCGAGCAAAGAAAAGCAACTTCCTATTAGTGGTCCTAAAGCAAACTAATTTTACTTACCTGGAAACTCATTTGGAAAACAGCATGATTGGGAGTGGGGGTTGGGGGAGAAACACAATGAGTGCAGTTGAGAAAAAACTATCACCCATCCAGAGCTCTGTAGAGTTTACCCTGACAAAATGTTAATTGTGGGCAGGTCATTTGTTCAAAATCCAGACTGAATACTCTATTTAAAGCAAATGGAATTTGGTTATCTTAAGAGAAAGGCTTATGCCATCTAGCCTTCTGTGTGTGTCCTTTCAGCCAAAGGGCACTTAAGCAACCTAGGGTGGATATGTTGTTATAACTGTTTTTTACAACATGCCAAGCTCATATGCTATCTCCTCTGTGCGGTGTCCAAAGATCCTTATGGTCATCACGCATTCTGTTCTTCTGGGCTTTCTCAGTGTATTTTGGACATTTGACAGACTGGTGAAGCCCTCCGGGATGGGAACCCTGCACATAACCATCCCTCACTAGGCACCTTTTACTCATTGTATTTCAGCCAACTCCAAGGCGTCGTTAATTTCCTAAACCGGCCATGCCAGATCATGCCCCCATGGTCACATTGCTTCGCTCTGCCTGGAACGTCTTACCTTACCACATTCTACCAATAACTTTCCATTTTCAAAATAGGCTTCAAATCTTACCTCTTATAGAATTGGCCACTTCTGCTTTTGTGGCCTTCGCTTTCCCATGGATGTACTTTGGCGATTAGATCTAAGTCATCTCTGTTGCATTTTTTTTTTTTTAATATGTAATCTCAGTTCCTCAACCATGCACGTACCCCAGCAGGCAGCATTGACTGTACATGGAATAAAGGAATGAGTGGTGGTAAAGCAGCCAGCAGTTTAAAAGCTTTGTTGTCCTTAAAACCTTGGGCGAGGAACATACAAGTGCTAAGCCTTAGTTTCCTCATGGCGGGGGGGTGGGGGGAGGGGGGGGAGCACTGAGCCACAGAGGAGAGGAGTAAGATATAAAGGAGCTGGCTGGTATAGGTATTCGATACCTGCTAGTTGCCTTCCTTTTTCCTCACCTTGAGTTGTGATGACTGAAGCAGAAACTGCATTAAGTAAGGCTAAGTGGCATTATTGACCAGAAGGAAGCAGAGAGCAGTATCTAAGGGGTACTAAGCCGCACTTGACTCGTGTGTGTGTGTGTGTGTGTGTGTGTGTGTGTGTGTGTGATGGGGGACAATCATTCTGCCTACTGGATGGGAGACAAAAGCCAATACCTACTTTTAGAGGAAATATTTTTAGTATAGATGTATCTATACTTCATTGTTGGAGAATGAAAATATCCAGATAAACAAAACATAGTCTTCTGAGGCTCTAGAAATCATTAGGTTATGCCTTTTGAAAAGAACGATATAGGTGTATTTGGGGGTGTCTGCAAAGGCTAAGCTGAGCTTCTGTTGTTGAGTACACCCCCAACTCGAAGGATCTGTCACCGCAGCCAGGCTTCAAGGATGTGACCCCACCCCTACGGACATACTGGATCAAATCTGTTAAAAATCAAAATTCAGCTGACTAAATTTGAAAATCCAATTGACTTTATTCAATAATTCATGAATCAGGCAGCATCCCATCTTGCAAGAAAAAAGGAGCTCCTAGGACTTAAATGAAATGGGAGGTTTTTATAGGCAGAGGGGTGGGACAAGGAAGTTAAAATGGTGAATTAGTTCAGGCAAGGTTTTCTTTCCTCAGGGAAAAGCAGAGGGTCTTATGCAGAATCATCTCCCCACTGGATGAGGAAATGCCCTTCTGATTGGTTAAAATTCCACTCTTGAGAAGACTGAAACTGCACCTAAGTTAGATATCAAGTCTTGGTTGGGTTTAGCAAAAGTGAGTCTTTTTGGGGCCTGCTGTTTCTTTTTTAAGAGACCCAACCCCAGCCGAGCTCAGTCAAGATCTTCCCCACCATCACTGCACCTGGGCTGAGAGGAATAGATCACTTCTCACTGGGGGCTTGACTGACCAAGATGAATTCTGGAGCATTGGAGTGGTCCTATTTTCAAGTATGCTTAGGGAAGCTAAGACTTTCATCCTTGATTTCACAGGCCATTATTTCCATGGGATACAGAGAAGTTATGAGAAAGGCAGGAAAAAAGTTTTACAGTGATATGGGTGGTAAATTCTCTTTTAAACGCAGTTGAGTTTGACTAGGTACCTCACTACAGGATTTCTCAAAGCCTATAAATTCCTAACATGTTTTGTGATTCCCCAAGATATGTACAGTGTAGTAAAGCATAGGATAGTTATTTCCATCTTTTAGACCATGGCAAAGCCGTGAAGCTGGGGGTCTGTGGAACACACTTGGGGATTATGTGTATGTAGATTCTGAAGATGGGTTTTGGTCCTGGTTCCCCCAATGACTCTCCTTGTGAGCTTGAGTAAAGCATTTGACCTGTCCAAGCCCCTCCAACAGGCACATAGATTTAAATCTACCTACATATGACATCATTTGCTGTCTTCATATGACTGAATGAAGAACCCTGATTGTTGTATTTATTGTTCACAGAGCTCCATAGCAAACAGTGGCACGTTCAAAGTCTATTTAAGGAGGGTTCAGTCCAGGGACTGTTACAATCATGTGGGTAGTATGAAGGGACAGAAAAGAGGACAGAGAAAGCACCCCAGTACTAGCAAAAGCAGGGCATTCTCAATGCCCTTGAGTCTGAAACAACAAAGGTGAGGAAGCAGTCACAGGAACCTACAGAGAGTTCAGTCACTGGCAGTAGGAGAGAACTACCTAAAAGGAGCAGTGAGGGGAAGCAATTAACCCATAGTTATCCAGCAAGAGAGACCTGCAGAATATATATCCCAACTTCATTTTTTCCCTGCCTTTCATATATGTTGCCAACATCACCCATTGGCTGAACCCACCAGTAGGCATGGGGCAAAAGAGCCCAATGATAGTAAAATAACAGTTTCCTGGCTCATAAAGGAGGGTAGGACAGTAGGTCTATAGGTGCATAGATATAAGCAGTTGACAAGTTGGCAACCAAAGCAATTCACAAATAAATCAAAAGAAAGAGAGTCAAGATGATGACACAATTCTTTGGAGAAATAGTGAAATCATACCACCAAAGATGACATCAAAGCGAGCCTCCCCGAGTCTCTCCAAAGTACGGCCCACATTTGCTACATGTTTCAGAGGGTTTTCCCTCATTTGGGGAAATCAAATATTTAAAAGCAGACCCACTTTGAAGTCTCTCAGCAAGCAGCAAATCTGGGACTTGATAGATCTAGTTATTAAGAGTCAGTCCATCTGAGCAATCTGTTTCCCTGCCTTTCTTGCTGTGTTGGTAATTTTGCAAAAACTGCTGAACTTGCTCTTCTCTTCACAGCAGATTGTATACAGAGTAAAGGATGTATGTTGGTTGTCTATCACCCTGTAGGAAGAATCCCTACCCACATCTTTCAACTAGTCCGAACCTTCTCATTCAGATGTTTAGAAAAGGGAATACAAGAGGAATCATCATTAAGGAAGCAATTGAGTATATTTGCATCTCACACTAATGTAGGCAGAAAATAATGCCATTTTCCCCAACTCTGTTATCATATACCAAGATAGGCTCCAGCTACTGTCTTGGATTGTTCCAGGTTGAGAAATCTTTAGTCAGAGACAGCTCAGTGGGCTGTAAGATGAAAAAAAAGAGGGGGGAGAGCTGAGAAGATCTCAAAAATGGACTAAAAAGTGAAAAAAGAAAAAGAAGAAGAAAAGAGAGAGACAGAGAGTTAAAAGCCAAGAGTGGAGAAGGGAGGGGTGCAGGCAAAGAGAGGAAGGGAAAAAAACCAAAAATACAGCACAGTTCCCAAAAGTGAAACTTAGTTTCTAGATATTTGTTGCCAAGAATACAGCCCAGGAACTAAGGATCTTTTCACATTTCTCTTTCCATCTGAATTATTATTGAACTGTTGGGCACAATTAATTGTGAATTACACCCAACAAGTGTCTACCATCACCAGCACTGAAGAGAATGTTCACCATATGCCAGATCATAAATGCCTCCTTCCCATAGGAGTAACTTACCTCCTCAGCAAGAATATATTCATCCTATTCTTAATGATGCTTACCCCATTTTTTTTTTTTAAATAAAGCACCATTTGAAGCAGAGAATGTGGAACACTACTGCCGTAGTCTTGGGAAGACATATTAGAATTGCAAGCAACCTTGACCAATTTGAAAGACAAATGTATTCTGATATAAAAAACATTTAATAATAAGGAAAATTGCAGAGCAGTTTGTACTGGTTGACCTACAAAATTCACCAAATTCCATGCATGAGCCTGGCCATGTGCAAAATTCCAGTGGAGGGGGAAAAATCTAATAATTTAAGTAAATTTCACAGTATTTAGCAATCAGAAAGATGGAATTGGTATTGCAATGTAAATGTAAATTGGTATTGCAAATGTAAAGAGACTACAGGTGGGGTAGAAAAGAAAGGAGAAGTTAACTGCCTTTCAAGTTCAACATCTGATTCATGAATTATATTAAAGACCGTGTCTAATTCATAGCCAAATATTTTAACCATATGATTAAGTATTTTGAATAATTTCAAATTTCTTGAGAAAGATATGAACCCCTAATAGAGCACTGAGTGAATTATTTTGTGCCAAGAATCAAAGATCCCCAATGCTGCTTGCTCCTCTCTTCCCACTGGTTCTCTGACTTTGACCAGATGGACACTGCCTGTTTCCTTCTCTCTCTAAACTGACCTCCTGGACATAGTGCCATAACCTGCTTAAACTCATGTCCTATGACAGGCACATCCTACTCAACTGCTCCTGTCCCAGTTCTGCTCCCATCTACAAGTGTGAGTGGCAATCAATCTCAGTAATTACATATGGAATTACATACGCAAAAGGAAGGTGGACGCCTACCACCAGTTTAATTCAATCACAGTTCACCTTGAAGAGTTAGATAGGTAAGGCCTGAGCTTGAGCTAATACAAAGAGATGGAGTAGTAGGGAAGAATACAGAGGACCAGGGGACAGTGACTCCTATTCAGAGCTTTTTTCTCAAATGCCAAGGGAGCGCTTGTGCCAAACTCATTTGTCTCGTTGATAGGAGAATTTAAAAAGTACTTGTCATAAGAAAACACAGAAAATAATAAGGTCATTTGATCCTTTGGTCAACACTCCTACATCTATTCTTAGAGTGTGTGCTGGAATTCCTGGCCAACAACAAGTTCTTTCTTAATGACTGTGCTCCTCTTTGTCCTAGCCCTGATTGCTATGGAAGTGTTCCATTTTTGAAAGTTCTCAATATCTCTGCACTTAGCATGGTGCCTGATGCATTATACATGCTCAGGATTTGCTTGATCAATGAAAGTCATTTCTTCTGTCAAAGAAAGGTATTTCAATGGAGAATAGCTATCACAGTTTTTACCCTTTCTCAGCATATTATCTTAGTAATTATAGCATTATTGTAAGATTCAACTAAATTAATGCTCTTGAAGTGTTTGTAACAGTGGATGTGTGTTTCAGATTATTTTTATTTCAAGGCTTCTCTAGCTATTCAATCCTTTCTAAACTTCCTCCATTCAAGACCACTATTTATTTCACAAGAACTAACACTTTTCTTTGTTTGGAGTCACAGCTGATGCATTCTCTTATAGTATGGGGATATCAGCAATAGCTAGAACATTTCCTTTGACAGAGAGTCTAGGATGGCCAAAGACTGGTCAAAGTTAAGGTTCCCATATTACAGGATGAATTGTGTAGGACCTTCAAAGAGTTAAGTTAAAATGAGGCCCTTATGGTGAGACTTATCCATTATGTCTTGATAAAAAGAGAGTAGGATACAGACACACACCATGCAAAGACCATGTGAAGAGCTTGGGAGGAGATGGCCATCTACAAGCCATGGAAAGTGGTGCTCAGAAGAAGCCAATATGGCTGACATGTTGACCTTGGACTTCTAGCCTCCAGTACTGTGAGAAAATAAATTTCTGTTGTTTAAGCCACACTGTTATTTTGCTATGGGGACTCTAGCCATCTAATATCCACTAAGACTCTGGGATGTCTAAGTTGAAAGACGGGAGAAACCTAAACGCAAGATGTGGCGTTGCCAGTGGTTACTTGAAGAAAGATTCTCAGGACTGAGAAGCTGAAACTCCAGACATACCGGTCCCTGGATTTGAGCTTCATTCATCCTTATCTTCAGTAAAGTGACTAATCTCTGTGAACCTTGGGTTTTTTTCATCCACAAAGGGGAAACAAGCAATTTACATCATAGAGTTTATGTGAGAGTTCATTGTAAAAAATGGATTTTAAGTAGATTGTGCCATACTGCACATACAATGAGTACTAGTAAAAGTAGCTCTTTTATTATTAATAACATTACTATCATTACTTGATCTTTCAATGTCTTGGTTTTAATATTTGTAAAGGAAGATATCTGTGCCTGACTAGCAGGGTGGGTGTAAAGAAGAAATGCATGAATATTGATGAATACATATTTCCATCATGTATCATGATGTGAGTGGTCTGTCCCAAGTACAAAGGATAGCTTCTGTGTTCTTTGGAGAGAATTTGAAGACGGTAATACAACTGAATAAAATTTAGTCTCCTTTAACAATGTCAGTGATGAGATATACGTGGGGTGCATCTCTCCCACCCACCTCCTGTGAGACATTGTAAACTAAAATGAGCCAAATCAAAATGAGATTAAAAAATGATTGTTATAATTATATGCTCTTCACATCTTCTGAACACTCTATTAAGTGCTAAGCTAAGCACTTTGCAAATTATGTCATTCAGTCTGTAGCCTCATCCTATAAAGTGGGTTTATAAAAGGGAAGTAAGGTGTCCAAGGTCATGATGTACACAATGGGACGTGCCATTGAAAGCCATGGAGTCCGACTCCCTGAACCAAACTGGTTTTGTAATAGCCCTCATCATGATTTAGGGAACACCCGGGTTCCTCCCTTTCCTGTGCAGTGTACAAACAGGAAAGAAGCATCTCAGATGTTTAGCAGGACCCCATAATTAGCCTGCATATCTCCAACTTGATCTTGGTGACTGTCATTCTTGATGTGACCTATTCACACTGGCCCACTGTCTGGATCTCACTCATTTGGTGATTTATGGACCATGTCAGTGTAATTTAGTGTCTTAATGCTCCTTGTCAAGGACCATCAGATGTCTTCCAAAGCCTCTGATGTCCTTCAGAGAGAAAGAAGTGGAATTCATATGTTCACAGCTTTCGTGATCTTTCAATGAAAGGAAAAGAAAATTGGGCAAAGAATCTATAGACCTAGGTCTTTGGCTCTGAAACTTATTAGTTATGTGGCTCTGCCTCTGGCAGTTACTTCCTCTAGCCTCCATATTGCTACAGCTGCCACTCTTCGGCTTTTGACTTATTTACAGATTCACCTTTTCCTCTGGTTTGTGAGTCCCTAGAAAAATAAAATGTAATCCTATATAAAAATAATGTCTATTTATTTGAGATCCTAGAATCTAGAGAGGCCATAGTTGAGAGTCTGCAAACATTTGACTAATGGCTGTATTAGAGGGTGGAGTTAAATAAATTTTTTTTTTTTTAAGATTTTTAGTTATTTACTTGGGGGGGGGCACAAATAAGGGGAGAGGGAGCGAGGCAGAGGATCCTGATGTGGGGCTTAATCCCAGGGCCCCAACATCATGTCCCGAGCTGAAGGCAGACACTTAACCGACTGAACCACCCAGGCACCCCTAAGGCAAGTGTATGAATGGGCTTGCTGGGGTCTGTAGTTGTATGCATACCTGACTGCATTTATGGATAGTCCTGAGAAATGAGCTCAAGATTTTGCCTTATTTTAAGAACTACTGACTAAAAAATATGAATGTGATTCTGTATTTTAGAATAAAGAGAAAAATATCACGGAGCAAAGACAGACCATCTGTGGGATTGAAAGAAGCTCAACACAAAAGAGTATTTCAGAAGTGAAGAATAATATCAAAATTCTTCCTAGGAAGGGACACTGTCAAAAAGAAGTAGCTATACTTTTATGTTGCATTCCTGTGGCTTTCAAGATAGATATACGAATCTTGAATCTAAGAGGAATACCAGAGTTTATCTATTTTGGTCCTCAATATTCAGTTGAGGAAATCATGGCTCAGAGAGAAGAAGGAATTTGTTAAAGATCAAACAACTAATTAAATTTGAGTATTCTGACTCCTTTTTTCTATGAACCTATTCTTTCAGTGATTTCCCGCCCCCCACCCCAAACAGTGGAACTGTTTCTTTAATGAAATATATTACCTACGGAACCCCAACATGAAAACGGAAATAATGGAATTTTTCACATTGAAGGAGGTCTTGGGGCTCTGGAACTGAATCATATTCCCTAAAGCTTGGGATGTGGAAGAAATCCTAGTTTGAAATCTACTGGGAAAATCCACTAGCTTTCATACAAGTACTAGTGTAAATTAGAAATGCAAATTAGTTAAGAAAATTTTACATGATTGTTAAATAAATAGATCCTTGCAGGTGAGAAATTGAAGGGTGTCCCCAGTTTAAAACTCCCTTTTAAGGACACGGAGGCACAAAATATACCCCTCCTCTAAAGATTTCTAGCAATATGTCCTTGGTCCCTGCATAAGCTGTCAGAGCAGACAATTGTCTGGATGGATGATAGATGACATTTTTAAAATTTTTACTTACCCTCAGCGGTCTTTGGCATGATATATAAAATGTCTGTTTTTTGGTTCCCGTCTCAGTCTTTTCTTGCTTGCTTATGTAAGGGACAGCATTGATCTCAAGGAGATTATTCTTGTTCAGGGGTGGCACTTACTAGGTCTCCTCAGTCTTGTCACCTGAATGGTGATGGGAAAGCTGTGTCCAAAGTCATTGTTCTTTAAAGTAGCCAAGGTGGAGAGTGAGTGGGCTAGCCTTCAGTGTGGAAGTGGAAGGGACCAGCCTCTTCCACAATGATACTTGTGGAATTGTTCATCACAGGATAGAAGAAATGAAAGCCTTTTATTCTTTTATGCCACAAGAATGATTTTTCAAATGATTTTTTTCACCATCTTACCTGACCCTCAGTTTGTTTCCTGTGGTTAAGATTCTCCTATGGTTTGTCTCCCTCTCTGATTTCATCTTGTTTTATTTTTCCCTCCTTCCCCCGTTCTCCTCTGTTTATCATATGAGTGAAATCATATAATAATCATCTTTCTCTGATGGACTAATTTTATTTAGCATAACACCTTCTAGTTCCATCCACATCATTGCAAATGGCAAGATTTCATTGTCTTGATGGCTAATATTCCATATGTAGGTATATACTACATCTTCTTTATCCATTCATCTATTGATGGACATCAGGCTCTTTCCATAGTTTGGCTACTGTGAACATCGCTGCTATAAACATTGGGTTGCAGGTGCTCCTTTGGATCACTACGTTTGTATCTTCAGGGCAAATAGCTAGTAGTGCAATTGCTGGGTCATGGGGTAGCTCTATTTTTAACTTTATGAGGAGCCTCCATACTGTTTTCCACATTGGCTACACCAGTTTGCATTCCCACCAGGAGTGTAAGAGGACTCCCCTTTCTCTGCATCTTGCCAACATCTGTCATTTCCTAAGTTGTTCATTTTAGCCATACTGACCGGTGTGAAGTGGTATCTCATTGTGGTTTTAATTTGTATTTCCCTGATGCTGAATGATGTTGAGCATTTTTTTTTTCCTTGCCTGGTGGCCATTTGTTTGTCTTCCTTGGAGAAATGCGTGTTTATGTCTTTGGGGGCAGACGGTATTTTAGCCTTGCTCACAATGGTATTCCCACAGAGCCCTCCCCAAAGCCCTGAAGCGTTGATAAATATGCATACTTTTAAAGAGTTAGTTAATCAGTTATGGAATGTGAAACCTAAGTAAAATGGAGGCAGGGACATTCAGGATCAAGATAAGAAAGAAATCTCTAGAGGGTACCTGCAGCCCATGACCTGAGAAGCAAGGGGTTGATAGTAGCCAGTTGAAGGCAGTAAGTCAAAGAAGTTGGAAACAATTCAGACCAGAAAATACCAAAGATTTTTTTGTGAAAGGGGAACCTTAGGCCAAGGAATCATCAGGGGAGACAATGAAGATATGGGGACAAGAACTGCAACCAAACTAGTATCTGGCTAATTCTACCGCACTGCCTCTTTATTACCTGGAATTGCTTTTATTGGCTCCTGCAAGGTGATTGTTTTCTAGAGCACCTTAAAGGTCCCTCCTGATACCTGATAGTAATTTTTAGGCCTTTGTTCAGGGACTGTGTGATGAAGATAAGTCAAAGTCTGCATGGGTATAACCCAAATGGATTCAACTCTTGTGTGATCCATCTTTCCAAATGTAATAGCCCAGGAGTGATTGAGAACAATGTGCTGGTTCTGAATTATAATAAAATGGAAGTTTCCTTTCTCCTGGCAGAAGTCTGAGGGCCATCAAATTCTTATCAAACATACCTTTGAATGTGAAATAATCTTTGAGACTATCTCAGTGTAACCTCAATCATTAATCACAGGATTAAACTTACTTTGCATTTTGGAGATACAGAAAAAGGAAATGGCATACATACAAAAATTGTGTTTATATATACAGTTGTATATGTATCATATGTATTACATACATAAATTGTGTATATATATATAATTGTATATATGTTATATATATTTTATACATGACTATATTATATCCTTTTTGTATATCACACTGAGATATATTTCCTCAGTGAAAATTTTAAGGAAATAATCTGATTAAGTTTTGCCTTCATGTACCTAGGAGATGCCTAGGAGGATTTTGTTTTACTAATTGTGGTATTTCACATAGTAAGTTCCTTCCAGACTTACACTCAAAGTTTCCATGATTCTGAGCTACATGCTTTCCCTGCTAATAGAAAGTTTATCAAACGACTGATTTCCTTAGTGTTGTGTCTGCAAAACCCTTCGTAGCTATTAATCTAAGCCTTTTTCCTTTTCATTTTAAAAACTCACGTTTCTCCAAGGAAAATTCAATCCACTTAATCCTCATTGATTGGCATTTAGTGCAGCAAGATGATGTTTTGTGAGAAGTCTGGGTGTCTAACCAGCAGTTTGATCAATTTGTTATGCTTCTTGTCATGCTAATCATATTTTGCACCTGGAAACCATGTTTCCCCTCAAGTCTTCTAACTTCATTTAAAGCCCATGTCATTTCTAATTTGACAATGGAGAAACTGAGGCATGAGGTATTGACTCTCTGAGCTTAGTCAGTTTTATTCACAGCTCTGTGCTACTGGAATTCCAACACAGCTCATTCTCATCTTTCCTTTTAAAAGAAAAGGTATATATATATATATATATATATATATATATATATTTTAATCTTTATGACTCCAGTATGTTCTGTGCCCTTGAAATACTTATTTAAGTTTTCAAGAAGGAACCATGGTTCCTTCTCCTATAAAATGGGAGAAACAATATTTACCACAAGGATTTTTTATAAAAATGTATTAAGTTGACTTACAACAAAGAACCGAGTGTAGTGCCAGGAATATAATAAATGTTCAGGAAATACGGAGGTGGGGATACAGAAGGGAAAGACATAAAAGTAGTGAAGGCTCTCTGAGAACTTCCCAAGACAGGCTTCTCTAAGTCTAGTGCAGGTGAATCAATGTTGTCTGCTGTGTTTTTAAAAGTATAGATTTTCGGGGCACATTTAAAAAACCAACAGACTCAAGTCCCTAGAAGTGCAACTCAGGAATCTGCATTTTTTTTTTAAAGATTTTATTTATTTATTTGACAGACAGAAATCACAAATAGGCAGAGAGGCAGGCAGAGAGAGGGCGGAAAGCAGGTTCCCTGCCGAGCAGAGAGCCCGACACAGGGCTCCGATTCCAGGACCTTGGGATCATGACCTGAGCTGAGGGCAGAGGCTTTAACCCACTGAGTCACCCAGGTGCCCCAGGAATCTGCATTTAAACCCTCCTTCCCACACATGATGCCTGTGTACACTTGGATGACTAGTGTTTGTAAGTCTACAGACAAAGCTGTAACCTTTCCATGGAGGATTCTAAAAGTCCAAGGAAGCCCTAAGCAGAGGACATCCATTGAGTAGACAGGGAATTTTAAAGGAGTTGGAACTGACTAGATGGGAAGGTGCTCAGCAAACAGAACAGAAGGTAAAACTTGCAAGTCTACCTAGCAGGACCCTGAGAGGCAGTCTCAGGGATGGGAAACATCTAATGGGGCAGGTACTTACTAATTTTAACTTAGTCTTTTTTTGCTTTTAAGTAAAATAAGTGAATTTAGGCAGCATAAGCAAAAATAATGGAATTTATTATAAGGCTATTGGAATGGCTTAGGTAACCCATGGTCAGTTCTATAGATGGCCTCTCAGTGGTTCTAAACATATCTGTGCATTGGAATCACTCTGATTTAACAATACTAATGTCCATGTCCTATCTCCATAGATTATGATTTAATTGGTCTATGGTGTAGTCTAGACTTTGGAGATTTTAAGGGATTCCCAGCTGATTTAATAGACATACAGATGTAGAAACCACTGGATTAGAAACAGAAACTGGAAAGTCTTCAAAACTCTTTTTTTTTCTCTTTTCCCTTATTTTATCACTGATTTCTGCTTGATTTTTTTTTTCTGTCTGTACAGAAGTCCTTTCAACTCTGTGACCTACACTGAAGAAAATATGGTCATGCTGCAGCTCACAGATTTTCTTGTTATAGGATCAACTGCTAAGAGATCCTCAAGCTCAATTCCACATTTCAGTGAAAAAATATTGGATTGACTCATCATAGACCTAATTGTTATCCCACAGACAAATAAATGTGATAAGGGTGATAAGCAGAGTAACTGTTCAAACACGGGTACTAGTTGCCTAGCTCCAGGTCTTAGAGAAAGGGTGAGTTTCCAGAGAAGGTGGAGGTACTGTGAGCTGGATGGACATCCAGGAAAGGTATACATTTTTTTAGAGGGGCCCTGCTAAGGCCTAAGAAATCATCCTGTAGTTGACTACCTTCTTCATTCCCTAAAAGTAGACTCCCCAGGGTTCTATCTGTCTTTTGGGATGTCTTTAGAGTAGTATCACAGTCAATGAGAATTGAAATTATTGCAACAAGCATTTACTCAGTGCTTATTAAGGACCAGATAATGAACATGACATTTTCAGTAGCCATGACTTTAAATTCTCATAGGACTTCTATGGAGTAGCACTATTATATCCATTTTATGGATGAGGACACTGAGTCATAGACAGGTTAATATCCAGCCAAAGACCTTCAAATTAAACATGATGATGCAAAGTTTTGATGGGGACAGACAGCAGAGCTGTAGTTGTTAATTTCTTACAGTGATGTAGAAACCGTTGCTCCCTCCTCAGCGATAATCTTCGGGAAAACTCAACCTTATACCAGTGGATACTAAGTTCTCCTCATTATCACAGTTTGAAATACTCATGAGAGCCCAGACCACAGCTTCTACAGTAGTATGTTGGACCAGATCTTTGGACCAGACTCTAATAGCCAATTGGTTTGTTCAATTTTGAAACAGCTCTGTTGAGAAGATCATAGGCCTAAACTATTAGGGCCTTGGTATATTTGAAACCAATGTTTACACCCTCACTACCTACATTACCTCTGATATCCCCATTTTCCAAAAATGAAGGTCTAGAGACTCAGTAAAGCTAAGTGTCTTATCCATAGTCCTAGAGTGATTGGGAGACTCTTGAACTTTAACAAAAAGGCTCTATGAGATACAGTTAGTTCTGGTTGATAAATTACCTTGAGTATAGATTTGGCACTGAGCTGTAAAGATAGATTTCAATTGCCTGAAAATTAGCACAAACAGGATTCATACACCTCGTCCCACCCCTCAATGGCCCCACACACTGTCCTTGTTGTTTGTAGTGACAAATATCAAGATAGCTCCATGTGGCTAATGCCTGTGCTTGTAAGAGTTCACACCCAACTCTGCCCCCATTGGCTTGTTCAGCTGCAGCACTGTGCCTAGCTGTCTCTTGGAATGTTTGATAATTAAATGCTAATTTGTTGGTGCGCTCTTTCATTTACTTTATAGTTGTTTTCTTATAAATATTTTTATTAGTTTCATTAATAATTAAAATTTACCACGCAGTTTCTAAAAATCATGTCTTCGTTGGAAATAAACAAGAAATAACACATTATTACCACTGTAGGATAGAGACATTCTCATTTCATGTTTCTAAGATCTGTTGGGGGCTCCCCCATGGTTCTCTTCTATCAGTCTCATATCTCTGCTTATTGTTTTAAAGTCTTGTCTTAGCAGTACCTGGGGGGAACAGTCAGTTGAGAGTCTAATTCTTGGCTTTGGCTCAGGTCATCATCTAGGGGTCGTGAGAGACCTCCATGTCAGGCTCTGTGCTCAAGGTAGAGTCTGCTTAAGACTCTCTCTCCCTCTCTTTCTCGCAAATTAATGAATGTTTTTTTTTTTTAATAAAAATTTAAAAAAACAAAGCCTTCTTATATACGAGGTAACATGAAGTACTTCCCTCAATTCTCTTGCCTCTGTGTGGCATTAGAGAGTGTATACCTTCTGATGAGGAAGTGTTAGTATTTCTCACTACCTTTAATGAAGGAGCCCTTTTTGCTATCTAACTGAAGTATTTTTTTTATAAATTTCTTTTCAGTGATGAATGCCATGTGAATAATAGCTATAACTGGTCACTTAAATATGGAATTGGGCAACACTGGGAATATCTCATCTCCTGAAGACTACTAAAGATACTGAGGTATTGAAAACTGTGTGGTATCCTCTGCATTGGCTGTATACTATAAGCTACAACTGTACTTCCTCACTGACAGTTGAAGCTCTGTTTGGGGGTGTTCACAATTAGCATATTCAAATAGCCATCTCATCTCTTGAGACCATTTAATTTCTTTATGAATATTGAACCAAAAGTTTCTGCAGAATTTTTCTGCTTACATAAAACCTGCCTGTGAGGTCTACCTTGGGTCTTCATACCTTAATGATTATTGATGCTTATAATACCATCTTATTTTATTTTTCTATATTCTCCTTGGCATAAATTGCTTATTTTCCACCAAACCCATTCTCTCCATCTTTACAATAATTTAATTCAAGTTGAACCCATGGCACCCAGCTAGAGGCTCCATTTTACAGTGACTTACAGCTAGGTATAGCAATGGAAATCAGGTTATTGACAATGGAATGAAAATAGTTGGCTTTGACTTCACACCTTCACTTTCCTGTCATTGGGATCATAGATGAACCTCTGACATAGCTCCAAATATACAGATAAGACCAGCACTAATGATGGAGCAGAAGATGCAAGGAACCCAGATCTTCGTGTAACTTGCTGGAATAGAGTCACCACCAACCCGAAATGCTGGTCTGGTGTTACATGATAACTTCCATGTGCTTAATGCCTTTTTAATTTTGCAGTCTCCCGTTCTTGTAGCAGCCAAACATATATCTTAAATAATACACTCCTTGAAACCTGATAGAAACACAAAATTTCTACCTATTCAACTAACCTGATTCTCACACTAAGAATGAGAGGAAGGGATTTGTTATTTATTATCTGTGTTATAGGGATTAGGAAAGTAAGGCTCAGAGATGTTACTTGATTTGCATGGTGCCAGGTAATGTGGTAAATCTGGAACTTGCAGGAGCTCTGATATAAAGGACAAAGGTCTTGTTCATATACTATCTAATCTCTGCTCTCCTATAACTTGCAGTTTAAGATACAGTGAGGTTTGGAAAGCAAAATAAGACTTTTCTGTCTCTGAGAAGAGATTGACATGTATATAATTAGCTATGGTATGAATAGAAAATGAGATAATTGTAAGAACTGTAGATATAAAATCACATGAGGACCAAAGGTAGATGAGACTAGTAATTGGGGACATTTGGATACAGCTCTGCAGAGAAGAAGGACTTTGAAGCAAGTCTCAAAGGATGGACACAATTGAGTAACTTCATGTGTGGTATAGGAAATACATTTCAGACAGAGAGCAGAGAGGAAACTATAAGCAAAGGCAAAAAAGGCAGTCCAATAAATGTAGGTGGTTTAATGTTGGGAGGCAGCCACATGTCATTGGGATGTACTTGGGCTTGGTAGACAGATGTGGTTTTACATGCTCCCTCTGTGGGATTCTAGCTGTGTGACTCTGGGCAAGTTGTTTGACTTTCCTCAAAGGCTCCATTACTTCTTCTGCAAAATGGAGGCAAAGAAATCTACCTAGGGGAAAAAAATTATATTAATACAGCTTTTCCCTACTGGAAAAAAATATATTAATCTGTCTTTTGATGATTATTACTCTATTGACATGGCTGAACCATTTTAGGACATTTTTGCAGACTCTGGCATGGGTGCCTGCTACCCATTGCACTGCCACAAGGTTGCCTATAAAAATAACATGCACAGGAGCACCTGGGTGGCTGAGTTGGTTAAACACCTTCAACACGGGTCGTGATCCAGAGTCCTGGGATTGAGCCCTGCATCAGGCTCCCTGCTTGGCAGGGAGTTTGCTTCTCACTCTGTCTGCTGCTTCCTCTGCTTGTGCGCTCTCTCTCTCTCTCTCTCTCTCTCATTTTCTCTCAAGTAAATAAATAAACCTTAAAAAAAAAAAAAAAAAAAAAAAGCATGCACTAGGCACCTGGGTGGCTCAGTTTGTTAAGCAGTTGCCTGTGGTTCAGTTGCCTTTTGGTTCATGATCTCAGGCTCCCTGCTCAGCGGGGAGGAGTCTGGTTCTCCCTCTGTCCCCATGCCCCTGCTCTTGCTCTCTCTCAAATAAATAAATAAAATCTTTAAAAAAAAATAACATGCACAGAATCTATTTGATACAAGGTAAGGATCCTAGATTTTTTTTCTTTTTCTTTACTTTTCTATCTATTTATTTATTTAAAAGAAAGAGACTGCAGGAACATGGGGAGGGGTAGGGGAAGAGGGAGAAGGAGAGAATAGGAAGCAGACTCTGCAGCGGGGCAGGGCTGCAGTGGGGCAGGGCTGCAGTGGAGCAGGGCTCGATCTCACAACCCTGAGATCCTCACCTGAGCCAAAACCAAGAGCCAGATGCTTAACCAACCGAGCCACCCAGGTGTCCCCTGAATTTTTTTCTTAAAGAACTACATTTGTACAAATAAATAAATACAACAGGTGACACCTCAAACTCAGCATCCTATATCATCATTGTCATTTTTGCATTTTCATACGTGAATCCCCAATTTCATTGTTTTAGGTCTTTGCAGTGTCTCTGCTTGCACACACTTACTAGTAATAGGAGTAGTAAAAGTAATCTGTTCTCTGAGTAAATCCATGAAAATGTTTTCCCCCATCCCCATACTTTGCATAACACCCCCTCCTCCTCCTCAGGGAAAAGTGCTTCTCTTCTCTCTCCAAGTTGGGTTTGAAGAGGATCCAGCAATTGTCTTCATTTCCACAATGTTATAAACATTGTTTTTTTTCTAGCTGGTATTTTCTGTTGTGGTACCGCTGGATTTTTTTAAAATTTTTTTTAGAAGAACAATTACCCAGGTAAAAACCTTTGTTTCCCTTACCACAGGTGGCCAGGAGTGATGTCATACCGTGGTGAGTGTGCAGTGGGTCTGAGACCAGATGGTCCAGGTGCTTAAGCATTCAGAGCAGTAGATGCAGGCTAGTGGGATCATTTGCAATTAACTGCAGCATCAGCAACAATTTTTGGGGGGGGGGGGCGGTCTATGTTGTTTTTAGTCCTACTACAGTATGTCTAGAAACTGTGTCTTTCCCAGTCAGTGGACTGAAGGAACTAGAAGAGCTTTATTTATTTTATTTTGTTTCCACCTCAGATTTCTTCTCTCCTTACGACTTTTAAATAAGTCAGTGAAAACAGTAATGTCTAAATACAACTTACTTGCACCTCTTAAGCTCTTTATGGAAATAAACCGGTAACCGTGGTCCTTACAATATTTGGTTCATGGATTTCATTGAGAAAAACAAAGCAAGTTCCTGTAATACAGGGCGAACCACCTCAAGGTGTTCGCTGATCTCCTTTCCTAAAAGGATCTAGTCCTGTCTGTGGCCCTCTTCTGCCACTAGTTAACTGTGGGACCTTGGTTAACTTACTCATTTTCCATATTTAAGCTAGTTTGTGTTTCCCAGTAAATGAAAATTGTAATGAGATGATTTTTAAGGCTCGTTTTAGAGCTGTTTTTATTCTGTGATGCAGGACGAGACAAACTGTAAGTGAAGGGGAAGTAGGCAGGTGGCAAATAAATGCACTATTAGGAAAGTTCAGTGACATGCTGGGTTAGACTAGCATCTGAGCGGCTAAGCCTTCTCCTCCTCAGTTATGGTAATCTTGGTAGTGTGTCAGGTTTGAGAGAGCAATGCTTGTGTCTCTAGGCAGAGTTTAGCATGGTGGTCAATAATTCTACTCATGCATCTCTCACATTCTGCTTTCTGCAGGGTGGCCCCAGCAGGGAGTGCCTTCCTGCTTCAGTTCTGTGCTGTCCTCACGCCTGTGCTTAGGCCCTTCCTGTTGCTGTACCTCTTGCAAGCACCAAGGGGGCTTGCATCTTGTCAGGCACTAAAGGGGAACCTTTTATTCATTTCTTAAATCCTCTGATACTGCCAATTTCTCATTCCCATTGTTTGTTTGTTTTGGAGTTATTTGTTTACCTCTGTTGTTGTGTTCTATATTTTGCTTGGCAAAGAAGACAAGGTTTGAGTTGGAGAGCTGTGTCAAACTTGCAACGATAGAAAAGTTCTTACAGAGATACAGAGTTTGGTTGCTTAGTTATAGGGAGGGGGATGGTGGGAGAGTTAATGAGATCAAAGGCTAGACAGGAAGTTAGAAGTCAAACACAGTGTTTGGCGTGAAAAGTGAGTACTGATAAGGGCACAGTTGGGATTTATTATTTTTAGTGATAATGATATTACCATGTAGCTTAATATTTTTCATATATTATTAACTCTTCAGAACCAGTGTGCCTGTTTTATTTTGGTCCTGCTGGTTACTAGCTATGTGACCATTGACAGATTACTTAATCTTTTTGTGCTTCAGTTGTTGTTGTTTATTTAAATAATTTTTTTCATTAAAGGAAAGAAAAAATAACTCATAGGTTTGTTGTAAACAAAAGAGGAAGTTGAGCTGAAGTCACCCCTTGTCTTGGGCTTCATGGTCTTCAAAATGTTGAAGGATGGGAATGCCTGGGTGGCTCAGTTGGTTAAACATCTGCCTTGGGTTCAGTTCATGATCTCAGGGTCCTGAGATGGAGTCCCATGTTGGGTTCCTTGCTCAGCGGGGAGTCTGCTTCTCCCTCTGCATGCTGCTCCCCCAGCTTGTGCTCTCTCTCTTTCACAGATAAGTAAATACAATTTTTTAAAAGATTTTATTTATTTATTTGACAGAGACAGAGAGATCACAAGTAGGCAGAGAGGCAGGCAGAGAGATAGGAGGAAACAGGCTCCCTGTTGAGTAGAGAGCCCAAAGCGGGGCTTGATCCCGGGACCCTGAGATCATGACCTGAGCTGAAGGCAGAGGCTTAACACACTGAGCCACCCAGGCACCCAAGTAAATAAAATCTTTGAGCATATAGAAATTGCTGGATTAATCATCATCATCCCATTATTATTATCATTATTATTATCATTGAGATAAGAATAGTTAAGGGAAAGTAGTGAGTAACGATAAAGTGAGTCCTCTTAAAACTTGAAGAGTTTATTGATTGGCATCAGACAGCACTAAACCAGATGTGGCTGGGAGCCCTTCTTGGACAGGATAGCTTTGGGAAAGATATTTACAGAGAAAAGGTACAAATAAAGTAAGGAAAATTATTGATTGGGTATAGCTTAAAGCCTTGTTGGCTATTCATGATTAGTTGTCCATAGGTTTCAGTTTCACAACCATGAGACATTTCTAAGCTTAGGTTTTGGTTTGCTTTTGGAGGCCAACATGGCATTAGGGACACCTCAGTCTAATAATTTAACACCGTCCACATTTTACAAACAATAAAACAGACAGGACACGTTAGTAATAACAGAAAACTTAATGACTAATGCACTTTTTTTTTTTTTTTTGGTAAGCAAATAATGTGTTTCCCAAGCAGATCGTGGAAGGGGACAGTAGGCCCTAGCTTAGCAGCCTAGAAAATAAGACCACAAGTCATCCTCACCCAGTGCAGACTCGGCCATCTTTCCTGGAGCAAACCTGGGAAGATTCACTTCTCCCAGGCTTCGAGCTGAAAACAGCTTCCCAGGTAAGAAGCCTGGGGCTCAACTTGGCCACTTTGCACTAAGGTTCTTTTCCTGCTGATCAATCCTGACCTTCTGTTTTGAAGTTTAAAAGCCTCCAAAGCCTTCTTGGACATCAAATAGCTCTTACCAAATGCCATTTGGGCAATTTAAATGCAAATGAATCGGCAATGTTTGGGCTGCTTCCAGTTAGCTTGCTCCTGCTTTCCCAAACAAAAGAGGAAGCTGGGCTGGAGTAACCCTTTGTCCTGGATGGCCTGGTGTGGAAGTAAAATTGCACCGGACATTTGTTAAAAATAGTACTATAGATTTTATTCAGTCTCCTGTAGCAGGTGAAAGAGACTTCATTACAGAACTGAGCTCAGTTCTGCTGAAGCAAAAGGCAGGGCCGTTTTGTTTTTAATATTTATGCATGTATGTATGTATGTATTTTTTGCACTGGGTGAGTTAGTGGAAAATTACTGGAACACACTGGGGGAAGGTTGGTCAAGATGATTAGGCTCTGTGTATGTGTGTGCGTGTATGTTGTTAGTGCTTAATGCCAAGTTTGGTTCCTACCCAACGATGGAGACTGGGAGATGGTGGCGTAGGGCTTCAGCATTATCCCTGAAGATAATGTTTCAGAGCAAAGGCTCCTGGTCTTTAAGGGAAGACATTCCTGAATGGTAAAATGTAAGAGGCTGGGGGAAGATTTACATCTCAGAGGGGCACAGAAAGAATTTGTCCGAATTTAGTAATGCTGAGGGAAATGCTAAGGTTGTCTTAGTGGTCTTCAAAAACCTTAAAAATATTATTGAAGACAGTGGACTCCCATGCTCTGAATCTAGCTTGCTTTGATTTCCAAACAAATGGAGGTATTTTCATGCTAGAACGGGATATAATACAGGTGCACAGCGAGAAAGAAACATACATCTGATGTAAGGGGAAAGGAATCAGGTGTCTAGTTTTGTCTGTGCAGTTCATTATATGGGTGGTCTTAGCAAATCACATTCGTCTTCCTGGGCCTCAGTTTCCCCATCTGTAAAATGAAGCAGCTGACCTCTATGGTTCTCTAAGGGACATTTCAGATCTTTTATTTTCGATGATGATATGACTCTATGGAACTCTGATGAGGAGGAAAAAGCACTTAATGAAGGTAGCTGCATTCCTTTTTGGTTTTGAGAGGGAAAGAGGGCTGGTATCACCTGGTTGGGACATGTTAAAACTGAGGGACCCAACCAGAAATAGCCCCACTCATACGTAGTTAGCTTAATTTTCAACAGGGATGCAAAACAATTTAGTGGGGGGAAAAAAAGTGTTTTCCGTAAATGGTTCTGGAACAATTGGATAGACAAGTGGAAAATACAGTATCCACATTATACTATATAGAAACTGTAATTCCAGACGGACCATGAACTTAAAGTACAAACTAACTAGAAAATTCCAAGGCGGGGGGGCGGGGAGAGACTATCTTTAAGAATATGAGTTTGGCAAATATTCCTCAGAATATAAAGGCATTTTTGGAAAATAAAACTTAAATATAAAAGCAACAAAAGCCTGAGGTCCCCGAATTCCTGAGTACAAAACTTCTTTTCACAGGGAGTTTGGGCTCTTCTTGGTTTCCTAGGAAAAATATACTAGGGCCCAGAAATCTGGGGAAGGTAATCATGTTAGTAGCTGTAGCTGTCCCACGCTTTTGGATGTGTTCCAGGCACTGAGAATCTCACCTGTTCTAACTCCATTAATCCTTAGTGTAGTCCTTTGCAGTAGGTACCATTATTCTCATCTACAGATGAAGAAACTTGCTCAGATCCTCACAACTGGAAAGCAATGTCCCTGAGGTGCAGCCCCAGGGAGGCTGACTCCAGGCAGTGTGGCAAAGACATCTGTGGCACAGACGGTGAGGGTAGGTCCCAGGCCAGGAATCACTGAGCCAGGATCCAGTGAGAGATTCCTGTGGAGAGAAGGGAGAATGATGCTGTTCCTTAGTCTTAGCAGCAATGATTTCTGATGTGCAGTTTTAAGTTCCTCTTCCCAGCTGTTTTGTTTTTTTCCCCCTCCTTTGTCCCTAACTTTTTCTGGGGGGAAAAACACAAAACAAAACAAAAAACATAGGCTTCACCAGAGGTGTTGGGTTAGAGGTGCTGGAGGACCCAACAGTGGGGGCCCAGCTTGTGCATGGGCTGCAGGGGAATCAGAAGAGGAGAGGAGAGGGGAGGGGATTTAAGGACAGGGGTGAAGCTGAGTGAGGGGAGAGAGAGGCCATAGAGATGGTGGCAGGATATAGGACAGTCAGTGTGTGGTGGGGACAGAGGCCATCCAGGGCAGATGAAGACCAAGTTGTGAAGGGGAGTTTGAACTGGAAGGTGACAAGCACCCAGCAGGATCATTTCAGCTTCGTGATTTAGGGAATACTTGGGGTGAGGAAAAGAATCCTAGGTTCCCAGGAATTGTGGGATGTATCCACCCTTCCCCACCCCAGGGAAGAATGGGTCACTTTTGGCTGCTCTGAATTTCAGAATATTTAGGTTACAGGCAACCTCTCCATCTCTGGGACTGTGTTGCAACATCACCATTCTGAATCCTTCTTGGTCTTCAAAGATCAGTTCAGATCTATTGCTCATCATAAAGATTTTCCTATCCTTTCAGTCGACATCGATTTCTGCCTTCTTTGAACTCCAAGAAGCACTTAGAGGCTAAACTGCCCAATCTAGCACTTGCTCTAAGTTTGCATTGTAAATTAACTGCTTTATGTAAGGCGGTCCTCTCTCCCAGACTGAAACAGGCAGCTTGTCTTGATCTCATTTTTCTTTTATGCATTGTCTAGCACCAGACTGGGCACACAGTGTGAGCATCCAATCTCCTTGCTCATAAAGCTAGTTCTGTATCTAGCATTGTAGCCAAATGCACACAACACTTTACAGAAGGTTTTCGTAAACTTTTGTTGAATCAAATGGTCCCAACAACTTTATCCTTAATCTAATAAAAGGTTTAAGGTACACTTTCCCCCACAAACTTCTCCTTCTCTTTCTTTATCTCTTTCTCTCTCCTTCTCTCTCCCTTTCCCCTCCCTTTCTCTTCCTCTTCCTCTCTCTCCCCCTCCCCCTCTTTCTCTCCCTCTCTGTCTTTTTCTGTCCATACCCCCTGCACCTCAACCACAAGTTAGATAGATCCCATCTAGGATGATTTTAACATCAAGAGCCTGGATATAGGATACACGTCCTGATGGCAGATCTGCCAGCGTTTTGAAGTTGAGCACAAGGGAAAAATTGAAACACAGTCTTTTCTCTATGCAAAGTGTGCTTTGGTTTTGCATAATGCATTGTGCTTCAGGTGCCAAGTTCCAGACACAAGGAGAATTAATGGAATAACATCGGTAAAGGGCTTTAGACTCCTCAGAGGAAGTTCCCCAGCCTCATTAAAGGTAATATTATTCCAGTTATAGAGTTTAGTTAAAGACAACAAAATAATATTTTCCTGACTTTATTGCTAATTTCTCCATGTTTGGCAAAGCAAGCTGTGCTCTGCATTCACAGGCTCTGTCACCCTTGTGGGTCACAGATTTGCACTTCAGAACAGCCTGCACCAGGGTATCTATGAGTGGGAACTGTGGGGGTAGAGGGGAGCATGCATTTCTTTTAATATTTCTGTGCCTATAGCTCTTGTCACTCTGCACATTTTATTACCTATGAATACGCTTTTATTTCCTATTGAATTGCTAGTGTCTTAGGGGCAAGGGACCATACTGCCTTGCTCAATGTTGTGTTCCCAGGGACTAAAATAAATGCCTGGCATATAGTGGAAGTGTCATAAGGAGTAAGTGAATGATGGTGGCTCAGTCGATTAAGCATCTGACTTTGGCTCAGGTCATGATCCAAGGGAGGGTTCTGGGATCAGGCCCCACAGATCTGCACTCAGCCAGGAGTCAGCTTTTCCCTCTCCCTCTGCCCCTCCCCCAACTCATGCACTCTTTCTCCCTCTCTCTGTCAAATAAATAAATAAATAAATAAAATCTTTAGGAAATAAAAGAGTAAGTGAATGAATGAATGCATGTACCTTTATCCAATAAAAATTAAGACTGAGAGACTAAAGGAATCTAGAGAGACCAAACTAACCTCTATGTTTGGATGGGAACATTCTATGAGCTTAGAAGAAAGGCTTTCAGAATGTTAACTGAGATCTGCCACCTTCTACTGGAAGCAATCTAAATTCATTATAATGGCGCATTTCAGTGGAGGCCACCAGAGACCATGCCTTGACCTACAAAGCCTCTATGATCTGGCTTCTATTCCTTTGATCCTATCTTCTGTTACTCTCCCCTGTCAGACTGACTCTGCTCCAGTTACTATGATCTCCTTGCACTTCTCAGATATACCAGCCCTCTCCCAGGTCAGGCCCTTCACACTTACCGTGCCCTCCATATGGATGGTTCTTTCCAAGATGCCCTTTCTCTTCATGGACTCACATGAACAGGCTTCACAGAGAGATCTTCAGGGACCACTCTACCTAAAACACCATCTCTCTTACTCTCTTCTTCAGAAAGTCCATCTCTTAGTCTTCACAGCACTTAACACCACCCAACATTTATTATATATTTAGTTATTATTATATTTTTAATGTACTAATTCTGCCATTCCCCACTCCAGTGTTAGCGCCATGAGAGAAAAAATAGTTTTTGGCTTATTGCCACTTCTTCATAATAATATTTGCATGTAGTAGATATTTAATACATGCTCATTGAGTAGATGGATGGATAAATAAATGAATGGATAAACTTCAGCATGGACTGTGGGCCTAACACTGTACCAGGAGTTAAAAGAACTTCAGGTTTTAGGTCACTCTTCTGTTCTTTCTAATCTAGGTCTCACTCATGTGATTTCAGTTTCTGAATCCTAAGTCCACTATTAAGGAAATATAGTTAATACTACCTACAGTGTCTCAGATACCTGGGTGGCTTAGTTGGTTAAGTGTCTGCCTTCAGCTCAGGCAATGATCCCAGGATTCTGGAATCAAGTCCTGCATCCAGCTCTCTGCTCAGTGGGGAGCCTGCTTCTCCCTCTTCCTCTGACCCTCCCCCCTGCTCATGCTTGCTTGAACTCTCTCTCTCGAATAAGCAAAATCTTAAAAAAAAAAATACTGTCTATGATATCTAAGTTAGAGAATTGTTTTGATACTGTAATAATTATTTTTAATAATAACAACAATGATAGCTAAAATTTACTGAGGCCTTAATGTGTGCCCAGCATTTTGTTTAGTGTTTGGATAATTGGTCTCTTTCAATTTTTTTTCAAAAATTCTATTTTCCCCATTAACCTTTTCCTTGTTTGTAAAACAACGATAACAATTATCTTCATTTTGCAAAAAAGACAGGCAAACAGAAGATACATATAAGGGGGCACCTGCGTGGCTCAGTTGTTTGAGTGCCCTACTCTTGATTTCGACTCAGGTTATGATCTTAGGGTCATGAGATCAAGCCCTGCACTGGGCTCTGTGCTGGGTATGGAGCCTACTTGATTCTCTTTCCTTCTGCCCCTTCCTGCTCATGTGCTCTCTTTGTCTCAAAGAAAAAAAAATAAGGAGATAAATATAAAACTATCTTGCAAATAGTAAAGCCCTTTGTGAATGAGAGGTATTCTCATCAACAAATTGTTTGTGTTCAGTTCCATAGTGAAGGTCCTCTGAGTTAGGCTTTTATATCAGTGCCTTCATTCATACTGTGTATAGACACAAAATAGGTGCTTGGCACAGATGTGGTTGCTGACAAATGTTTAATAACAGTCTCTCTGAGGGAGAAAATCTTCTGTAACATCTGCCAATTTCCATGGTATAAATGCTCCCATCCATCCTGTTGGTTACATGCTACCAACTCGGAGTCACTGAATTTGTAATTGGATGTAGATGTTGACAGTCAGTTCTCTTCAGCCAGAAGCATGTTCCCGATGTGTTAGTGTTACACAGTTTTCTAATAGCTGTATTTCCCTCCAGTCACCTCTCTCCTTTCTCTACAGGGCAACCAAAGTGGTCTTTCTACATACAAGATACACTCTTTGGTTCGAAATTCTTCATGGCTTGCCACTCTCTCATTGTCAAGTTAAAGATCAAATGTCTTAATATTATCTTGTCCTACGAAACTCTCCATTAGTTCTCCTTGGCCTGTTCCCTAGCTTTGACTATTTTTTCCAAACTTAGTCCTTTGCTTCCACCACTCTTGAAGAAGCAAAAGTTCAGGGAAGGTGTCTGCTGTGCTCATCATTGTTTCCTCAGTTCTTAATGTAGCACCTGATGCTTGTTGGGTGAGCTATGATCGTAAGATGTTATATTCTAAGTACAGAGTCTTCGGCCTCGTTATACGATGTGACTGTGCATTTGCCCAGTATATGCACACATTTCCAACTTCCAGGATTTAGCTTGGCAGAGAGCATTACTGAAGTTGCTTTATGTCTGGCGCATTATTATTCAATCTCATCTCCCCTGGTGCAGAGCTGGCGGGCTGCTCCTCCGTGACAGATGTGCTTGCTTTTGTTGAGTCACCACCACAAGGCGCATTATCAGTTTTACTAATGTTTGCTCTCCTGTACTCTAACAGGTAGTGTGATTCATCCAGTCAGTGCAGGTCAGGAGATGGATGCACACAGAAATCAGAACCATGGGATGGGTTGTACACAAAATTTCATCCCCAGGGGGAAAACGTGACTACTGCATGCATGGGTAATATGTGGACATATAAACAAAGATAAACACTCATATTTATATTCTTGATTATTTGATTCTGGAAGCATTGCAGATCTGAAGGATTGGGATGGATCTTTTATTACTTGTTGCTAAGTACCAGTTTGCCAGACTGTGCTAGATTCAACACATCTGAGTCAGCTGGAGATAATTTTCATATTCAGTTTCCTCTGTTCAGAACTTAGATACTTTTTTTTTTTTTTTAGGAGAGCAAGGGAGAACCTGGGAATCTGCAGTTTTTAAAAGCTCCAAAAGCTCTAGAACTGATTCATACAGGCATCCAGGCTTGAGAATGCATACCTCACATGGGTAGAGGGACGGTGTTTCATTTTGCACGCCAACTCGAACCAGTTGGACGTGGTTGCCTAGAGTTTTACGTTTGGAAAGAATCTGAGGAAGCTTCGTGAAAAGTGCCATGATTAACTAGTGATGGCTTTAATGAGCTTGCATGGAAACATAGCAGTATTTACTCCTTGTAGTTGATGACCCCTGCACTGTCCAGCCACATAAGTTCAGTCCCCTTTACAATGACTTGAACTGTGGCTTCTCAGTGTCTCCTGGGACATTTGCAAGGAAAAGTCCCAGTGCTCTCAGGGTAACATACTCCATCTCTCCATGGCTCTTTCTCATTTGAATTAAAGATCTCTTCCTGGGGATACCTGGGTGGCTCAGTTGGTAAGCGACTGCCTTCAGCTTGGATCATGATCCCAGAGTCCCAGGATCAAGTCCCACATCAGTCTTCCAGCTCCACGGGGAGTCTGTTTCTCTCTCTGAACTTCTCCCTTCTCATGTTCTTTCTCACTCTATCTCAAATAAAATCTTAAAAAATCTTAAAAAAATATTTTTCTGAGGATTCCATTCAGATTGAAATTTTATTCCTTGGGACCAAGCAAAACAAGTCTACAACTTTTACCTGTGATGGCCCTTCACCTATGGTGTGGTTGTGATCATAATACCTTTGTTCACATTTGTTCTACTTCAGGATAAACTGAGTCCCATTCTTTTTATGACAAATCAATAACCCCTACCCAATGGTGGTCCTTTTCTTCTAGACATTCTTCAGTTTGATAACATCCCATTACACATGGGCTGCCCAGAACCAGACATTCTTCTCTAGCTCTGGTCTAAGCATCTGTAGAAAGAATAAGATTACCATCACCATCAGTTGGTTACTTAGTTAAATAATTACTTAATTATGGTAGCCTTTTTGGCAGGTATACTGTATTGCTGACTCAAATTCTGTTTTTTTAACAATTATTTTTTCCCCATATGATTTTCTGCCAGTCCTTCTTACTAGTGCACCGGAGCACTGGAGTATCAAAACATAAAGCCTACATTTTTTTTTCCTCTTTAAATTGCATCTTGTTACAGCAGGTCATTCTTTATAGCTCAGGAATATTCAATGTATTGATAAAGCTACCAGTATTTGAGGTTAAGCAGTTCTGAGTTTGAATCTTGGCTTTTCTTCTAAGTAGTTGTATGAATAGGAAATTTTCATGAAACCGTTATGTCGTAGTCCTTTAAAAAACAACTGTAAACCATGTAACATCATCTTCTATTATGTATGGATTTTTAAAAATTATTTCCTTAATATCTCCAAACATGGGTAAAAATAAGTGTATTATTTAACATTTTAGAACTTTCAAACATTGGGGCACCTGGGTGGCTCAGTGGGTTAAAGCCTCTGCCTTCGGCTCAGGTCATGATCCTAGAGTCCTGGGATCGAGCCCCACATTGGGCTCTCTGCTCAGCAGGGAGCCTGCTTCCTCCTCTCTCTCTGCCTGCTTCTCTGCCTACTTGTGATCTCTGTCTGTCAAATGAATACATAAAATATTTAAAAAAAAAAAAAAGAACTTGCAAACATTGATCATTGCCTAGAGAAGGGAAAATTATCCCTTAAAACATATTTAGCCAGGAGGCCAAGTCATCTGCCAACCTCCAAGAACATGGAGATGAAAATGACAGACTGGCCCCCATCTGAACCTTCATTCACCACCACTCGATAACCCTTCTTAGGGCCCAGATCAGCAGCACATTTCTTGCCAACCATCATTAAATGTCCAAGAAGACTTCTGTCATCACCCTCTGCTACAGGAATCTGGGATATATGCTTCTCGGGAGTCACCAGAAAACGTTTTGGTATATGAAGGGGAAGGTCATGGAAAGCAAGATACTGGTCATCCTCAAAAACGATTTTGGCTGGGATTTCCTTGTGAATGGTCTTCCTGAACACTGTGTCTTTCCCAGTCCACCTGGCCTGAGTCTTGGCAAAATCATCTGCCATCTTGGCATTTTTCCTGTGTGGCCACCCCAGAAGCTTAGTCTTTTTTTTTTTTTAATTTATTTATTTATTTTCCAAAAAAGTCTACCCTCTAGAGTTATTGGGATACAGTATTCTCGATGTGCTGTAGTCTGGAATATGGCAAAGATTCAGGAAGTGCTGATTATTATTTTCCTGTCATCAAGTTCATTTGCTGATTTCCACAGCTTTTTGTTAGTTAACCCTTGAACAAAACAGATCTGATTTGTGTGGGTCTACTTTGACACAGTTCTACGCATATGCAGATTTTTTTATGTTACAGTACTATAAATATACTTTCTCTTATGATTTTCTTTTTTTTAAATTTCTTGACATTTTCTTTTCTCTGGCTTACTTTCTTGTAAGAATACATATATAGTACATATAAAATATGTGTTAATCAACTGTTTATGTTACCACTAAAGCTTCTAGTCAATAGTAGGCTATTGGGAAAGTTTCTGAGGAGTGAAAAGTTAGACATGAATTCTCATCTGTTCTGGACAGTTGGTGGCCCTAACCCCCACATAGTTCAAGGGTCAACTCTACATGTAAAGTCAAGAAAATGTCCTCATGTCTGCTTTCATTAATTCAGCAGCACTATCAAACTTATTAATTACCTACTTTGTGCTAGACACTCTGCTAGACACAGGGGGTTCCTTGGTGAATGGGAGAGACAAAATTCCTGCAATCATAGAACTTGCAGTCTGTTGGGAAGGAATACAGTGAAGTAAGAAGTTATAAGAGGGTGCCAAAGGCTATGCTAAAAGATATAGAGTATTTTATGACAGACTTATGTATCCCCACTTAGTATTTATTAAAATAAAATATGTGTTGTAGTGAGGTAGGCAATTTCCCCTCTCTCTGGCCTCCATATTTCCGTAATTCGCCCATCTAGAAGGTTGATGTCTATTATTATGTTTGAAAGAGTAGCACAAAAATCTGCCATACAGGAAACGCTATGGACTTCATGAATTACAAGATAGAATATCTTCTTTTTTTCTTTTTTGTGTATCTAGTGCTAAGCACAGTGAGTGGCATGTAATAGGTCCTCAATAAATATTTGTTAAACGAATAAATGCACCCGGCTATGTGTTTGAAGTTCATGAAAGCATGCACATGGCCACTCACTGACCTAAAGGTTATTCTCCCAGGTCCTTGCTGAGTAAGAAAGAAAAGGGATTGTCAGACTTGTTCTCCTTGCCTGACCCACTCTGTTCTACTCTGATATCCTTTAGTTCCCCATGAATAATAATGAAAGAGTGAAAAGCTGAGATAAAACAGTTTAAGTTTTATAGTTTGGAGCAGTTTTCACTCTGGATTTTTAAAGTGAAATGGGAAAGTTGTGTGTGTGTGTGTGTGTGTGTGTGTGTGCTCGAGTGTGTATTTAATCAGACTCTCAGCCTTTCATTTGGGCAGTGGTGACAGATACCCTCTGCAGGTCTCTTAAGCCATAACACCTTCCAAGTAAATGAGGCCATCACAGACAGAAAGCATAGCGTTAAGTGCTGCACTGCCCAACTGAACTGCAGTGAGGGACAATGAAAAGTAGTTTTGTTCATTACAATCTGATTCTCCATCTGTCTGGGGTGGTCCTTTGTATCTCTCCATCACTGCACTTACTTTGCTGGCTCTGATGAAGAGGTGAATAGATTACATTCCTGAGCACAAAGACACAGACTGCTCGTTTCACACCCTCCCCCTACCCTGAGTTTAGCACCTAGAATACTCCAGACACTGATGGAGACTAAGGGGCTCAGTAGCAGGAGGGAAGCACTACAAACTTACTAAGGCAGCTCACCACTGAATTCTTAATTACTCAAAAGTTGAAAGCTAATTATTCAATGAGAATTGGCATTTGGGGCAATGAGGACAGGTAGGTGCTCAGGATCTGGCCACTGCCCTTATGCCTTGGTCCAGTTATACTTAGGGGTGGGAGGGCATGAACATCAGCAGGCAAAGGGTCTGAACCTAGGATTGGATTCCATTAATGTGGAAGGTGATCCGTGAGGGGAGCAGTAGGAAGTCAGTATACATAATCAGCATAGTATGTAAGGAGGCAAGTATACCAAACATTTTATGTGGTTGCCCCAATGTGTGGGTTTTTTTGTTTCTGTTTTGTTTTGTGTTGTTTTGGTTGTTTTTTTTTTTTTCCTAATACCACCAAGCAGTTCTCAGACACCAGCTGGGCATTCCACAGTCCAGCTCAATTCTGACACTGTTCACCTGGAGATAGAATCAGTCCCACAGGTCAAGGCCTCAATCCTACAGCGTGGCCATCCCCAGGCCCCGTTCAGATGCCAATTGCAAGTCCAGTTTGTCACTTGTGCTTCTGACCCAGGGGCTGTAGATCAGTGGTTCCTGCCACCCTCTCCTTGGTCTTAATTCATTTGTTAGAATGACTCCCAAAACTCAGAAAAATGTTTTGCTTCATAGATTAATGGTTTATTATGAAATAATATAGCTCAGGAACAACCCAATGAAAGAGATGTGTAGGCAAGACATAGGGAAAGGGTATGGTGCCCTCTCCAGGGTGCCCTTTCTTCAGCCACTCAGTGTGTTCTCTGAACCCTGTCCTTTGGGGCTTTAATGGAGCTTTCATTACGTAGGCATGATTGATTAAACCATTGGCCATTGGCAACTGGTTCAGCCTCCAGCCCCTCCTTCCCCCCCAGAGGTCAGCAAGGTGGGGCTGACACTCCAGCTCTCTAATCACAGGGTTGGTTCCCCTGGCAACCGACCCCCAGTCTTAAGTGCTTTCCAGAAGTCTCTCATTTACATAAATTCAGGTGTGGTTGAAAGGGGTTTATATGAATATCAATATAGCTCTATCACTCCTACCACCTGGGAAATTCCAAGTGTTTCAGGAGTCAAAAACAGAGATAAAGACCAAATACGTATTTCTTATTATAAATCACTCCATCACAGTCACCAAACACAGTTGTGACTCCAGGTTTATTATTCAGCACCAGGAGATGCCAGGTGCTGAAAGAATTCAAAGGAAAGGTGTCTCTAAGAAGAAAAATCTGTACAATCCAGAAGATAGCTAGATGGATTTGGTAACATCAATTAGTAGATTATAAGAGCCATGAAGACCTGTAATCTTGGGCCCAGAAGACGGGAAAGTTGATACAAGTCAGACAAGATGCTAATTCAATAAAATTATTAGAAAAATGAGTGGAATTCTAAAATATAATTTTCTGTGCAAATAATCAAAGATAATTCAGTGTTAAGAGATCATTTTTTACTTAAAAAAATTAAGTAGTATTTCTATAAACCTGACAGGTGCTTATTTTTAAGAATGCTTAAAACTATTCACATGAATCATTATTTTAACTATTCAAAACTGATATTTAGGAGTGCCTGGGTGGCCCAGTGGGTTAAGTTTTCAGCTCTTGTTTTGGACTCAGGTCATGATCTCATGGTCATTAGATTGAGCCCTGTGTGGGGCTCCAGGCTCAGCACCAAGTCTGCTTCAGATTCTTTCTTCCTCTCACTCCACCTCTGCTCCCCCACCCAAATAAATAAATAAAATCTTTAAATTTAAAAGAAACATTTAAAGCAAACTTAGGTACAATCAGGTTAATTGTACACCATAACGTTTTATTGTTTCTTCATTTTTTGTAATTCTTGTTCTGATATAAGACTTGACACTTCCATTGAGAGCACCAACTTTCTCAGTGGAAAAACTGAAGGTATCTTGCTCATTTTCCAACTAGAAAAGCAAATGGGAAGGTCATGGAAGGTCCCAAGGGACAAAGGTAAAATTCATAGAAATAAAGCTCCTGGCCCTTTACTTCCACTTGAAGTAGAAAGGTTCAACTTTTATATGTTGAATGTGTTAGAGTCTGTATAAAATCTTAATAAAATTTTTGATACTTTTGGAAGTTCATAAAACATTGAACTTCAATGACCCTACTCCTGCTCTATGATTCCCACTTTTAAAAAAGATAAAAATGTACACATTCAAGTTTGCAAAGCATGATCTGAGAGGTCACCTATTACATATTTCCACAAGAAGTTAATGTGATAGAGTGGTGGGGAAGAGGGTTAGGAACTAATCTAGCTTCAAATGGTAGTTCTAGAATTTCTACATAATGATAGCTAACCTTTATGTGGAATTTATCGTGTGTCACACACTAGTCACAGCACCTAAAATAAACTCTTATCATCATCATCACACAGATTATAGAGTGGATATTATGATCATGTTTGATGTTACTAATATTTTCCATTTCACAAATAAGGGAGGGGAGATACAGGTTAAATATCATTTCTAAAGTCACATGGTTTAATAGGATGCAGAGCTGGTAATTTCAGCTCCTGCAGGCTGCCCTCAGAATCTGTGTTTTTAATCATGAGGTTATCCTGCCTTGAGTCTATACGTCAAGAGCAGGGAATTTATCTTGTACCAGCAGCAGGATGAATCCTCATTCACTTTTCTATCTATGGTGCACACCATTTACTTATTCATTCGTTCATTTGGCAACTATTTATGGAAGTCTTACTATGTGCTACAGTATGACTTAGATACCTTTCCTCATTCCTTGATATTTACTTAAATAAATTCATAAAAATGATTTTCTCCTGCAGTTTTAATTTCCTTGGAGAAACCTAAAGCACTAGGCAGTGTAAACCAATATGGACCTGCATCTTCCACGGGTTTACTTACTGACAAACGAATGGGACCCAGCCTTTGTGAAAGCCAAATATATATCATAGCTTGGGGTCATTCTTCCAGAGTCGTCTACTGATAGCTCCCACAGCTTCATCTGTGGATGTGAGTGGCCTTGGAAATCCTATAGACTCAATGAAAAGATAGTACTTACAGTTTCATGGGGGGTGGGGTAGGGGCCAGAAGTGGTATTTTTTTTTTTTTTCATTTGTAACAATAAAATTGCATTTGGAGAAGGGACACCTCAAAATGTGATTACTCAAAGAGTCCTCTTTCTCATAGTTAAATTCACAAAAGGGGAGTTTATGTCCTCAGAGAAATCAATTAATCTACCTTCTTCAAGATGGGTGTCCTTTTGGCTTTTGTATTGGGTACAATCTCATTTTATTATTATACAAAACCAATAAAAGCATGCCAAACATTCTCCTGGCAGGGAGCAATAAAAAACAAAAGAAAAAAAAAAAAGGCAGCATCCTGTGTTAGATAAAATCTTTCATTATATACGACCAAAATGCCATGTATTTTGCAATGGTGAAATGTATTTGTGCATTTTACACATGTGATGTGAATCATTTTAAAAGCCCTAATCACAGCACAGCAGATGCTAATAAATTTTCAATCTGTTAGGTTTTGTTTTCTAGAGAATGAATTTGATTTGCGATGCAAATGTTACATGGGTGATTGTGTTTAGTCATGGAGATTATTATGGCAGGTCTGGTATTCTAACCTCTGGGGTATTTTTTTACTATCTGATAATGTTTGCAAAGAATCCACTTCCTAGGGTACCATGCTTTACAGCAATAGACTCATTCACCTGTCTTACCCCTTTTTAGGATTCTCTTTCCAGCTTTGTAGTATGTATTAGGACCTATTTATCAGGGGTCTGTAACGTCTGTAGGACACCAAATGATTGGAATCTTAATCCAGAGCTATCTGCTTTCCTTTCCACTGTCTCATTCTTAACTGTGGACTCTTGGGTGATTCTTATGTGGATTCCTCCTTTAGCAATTTCAGAAGGCAGTCAACTGGTTCGAGCTACTCACATTTCACTCTGATCTCCAAATCTTGACTTTGGCTCACATGCTGATAATGGCCCCATAATCTGGCATTCCTAATAAAGTTCTCTCTCTCTCTTTTTTTTTTTTTTTAAAGATTTTATTTTTTTATTTGACAGAGAGAGATCACAAGTAGATGGAGAGGCAGGTAGAGAGAGAGAGAGAGAGAGAGAGAGAAGCAGGCTCCCTGCTGAGCAGAGAGCCCGATGCGGAACTCGATCGCAGGACCCTGAGACCATGACCTGAGCCGAAGGCAGTGGCTTAACCCACTGAGTCACCCAGGCGCCCCTAATACAGTTCTCTTTATGCATGCTGAATATAGTTTGAGTTTGAAAGAGGATCAGTGATCAGAGGCCTTCAGAACTGAGGGCTATAGCTGGAAGTAGGTGACTAGAAGTACTTGGGGAGTTTGATTCTAGGAAGAGCAAGCCCAAGACAGAAACTGAAAGAAATCTGTAGATAAACACAGAATCTGAAATTTAGATCCTTACCATAGAATAGAGAGGGACCCAGAAGCTACAGGTGAAGTGTAATATGAGCCAAACTGGAACAGAATGCACTGTGGCAAAAAACCCAGAGAATTGGAAAAGCAAAATGATATATCAAGATACCATTCCAAATCATCTCAGAAGGATGTTCCTGGAAGACTCAATGTAGCACCAATAAATTTGTATCTCCACTTCTCCATATGCCATTGTTTTAATTCTAAGAAGATTGTATTGTATTTGGATTCATTTATTTATTTTGAGAGAGGAAGGGAGAGAGAGGTAGGGAGGAGCAGAGGAGGAGGAGGGAGAGAGAGTCCCAAGAAGACTCCATGAGGAGTACAAAGCCTGACATGGGGCTGAATCTTAAGACCCTGAGATCATGACCTGAGCTACAACCAAGAGTCAGATGTTTAACAGCCTACACCAACCAGGTGCCCCTCAAAGAAGATTTTAAATGCATTAATTGATACCTGACAATGTGTTCCAGCTAGCGGTGGAAAAAAAACCTGAAAATGGAAAGCAGAAGAGATTCTTTTTAATGTAAGTTAAAGTTTAGGGTGTTGGCGATAACTTACTTTAATTTCATGCACTCACCTCCAGAATTTACATACAAACATATATATTTTTAATAACTTGCATTTATATAGTTGTGATACTTTGCCTTATGCATATTCCTGACTGTAAGTCTATAGCACATTTCATTAACGTTTCATAATTTAATTGACAGTTCTCCATTTAGGAGACTTTTATGTCACATTCATATTTCCTTTTTATAAACAATGACACAATGAACATTTTTCAGCAAATGCATAATTTATATAATTGACTCATTCCTTGTTTGTTTGTTTTTTTAAAGATTTTGTTTATTTGACAGACAACCAGAGACCACAAGCAGGGGGAGCAGCAGAAGGAGAGGGAGAAGCAGGCTCCCCATGGAAGAGGGAGCCTAATGCAGGTCTGGATTCCAGGACCCTGAGATCATGACCTGAGCCAAAGGCAGACACTTAACCAACTAGCCACTCAGGGGCCCCTAACTGACTCATTTCTTTAGATACAGTTCCCAGAAGTGAATTCGTAGCAGTCTGTAACAATGGTTTTGTAGCTTTGGTTCACTGTACAGACGTGTTTCCCAAAGAGATAAAAATGTACACAACTGCTGGAATTCTGTCTATACCAATTTCACCATAACCTCTTTAGTATTAGCTAGTTATATATGTATTTTATGTATATATGTGTATATTTATTTATTTAAATACTTTAAAGTAGCCTCTCCCCCTAGCGTCAGTTTTGAATTTACAACCCCAGGATTGAGAGTTCCATGCTCCACTGACTGAGCCAGCCAGGTACCCCTATAATTTAATTTAATAGGGGAAACACAGAGCACCTTACACCTAAGTTATAAAACATAAAAGGTTTTCAGTATAATGTGGTGTTAGTGTTGGAAATATTCAGAAGTAATTCATCCCAATTCTCTTATTATTTTAATTTACACTTTTATTAATTTTTAAGCTTTTTACAAATTTTTATAGACTTAATTATTTAATAGGTTTAGGTTTACAGGGGAAAAAAAAAGGAGTGGGAAGTACAGAGAATTCCCATATATTCCCTCCCCTGTACCTCCAAATTTGTCTATTGTTAACATCTTACATTGATACTGATGACCCAGTATTGACACATTAACTAACTCAAGTCTGTAATTTATATTAAGGTTCGTTCTTGGTGTTGTACATTCTATGGATTTTGATAAATGTATCCTTCATTTCAGTATCATTCAAAATGGTTTCATTACCCTAAAAATCCTCTGAGTTTCACTTAGTCATCCTTCCTTTCCCCTTCCCATCCTTCCCTCTGAACCCTGGCAGTCTCTGATCTCTTCGTGGTCTCCATGTTTTGTTGCTGTTGTTCCGTACCCTACAGTTGGAATCATGTAGTGTGCAGACTTTTCAGAGTAGCTTCTTTCATCAAGCCAAATCCATTTACGTTTCCTCCATGTCTTTTCATGGCTTGATAGCTTCTTCTTCTTCTTCTTTTTTTTTAAGATTTTATTTATTTATTTGGCAGACAGAGATAGTAGAGAGGGAACAGAAGCAGGAAGAGTGGGAGAGAGAGAAGCAGGCTTCCCACAGAGCAGGGAGCCCAATGCAGGTCTCCATCCCAGGATCCTGGCGTCATGCCCTGAGCTGAAGACAGATACTTGACAATTGACCCATGCAGGCACCCTTAGCTTATTTCTTTTTATTGCTGATTAATATTTTACTCGATGGCCATATCATACTTTGTTTATCCATTGACCTCTTGAGAGCATCTTCATTGCTTCCCATTTGGGCAGTTATGAATAAAACTTCTATAAACTTTCCTGTGCAGGTTTTATATGGATATAAGTTTTCAACTCATTTGGGGAAATACCAAGGAGCATAACAGCCAGATCATATGGTAACAGTATATTTAGTTTTGTAAGAAACTGCCAACCTATCTTCCAAAGTGACTTTACCCTTTTCCACTTCTTTTAAAGTTCAAGAAATAGTCCTAGAGAAAGCCAGTGATTTATTCAAGGTTATTCAGTGCATTACTATGAGAGCGGAGAATTGAATCCAGGTTAACTGACTCCTTGTTCATTGGTCCATTACATTATCCCCAAGTAAGTCCCTTGGGTGTCTCATGGGTTAAATCTCTTTGCATACCAGAAAAAAAAAAAACCAACCAAATAAAACCCCCCAAAATGCCAAAAAAAACACCGAACCCCCCCCCAAAACCAAACCAAACCAAACCAACCAACAAAAAAACCCAGTACTTACTAGTGTGTATTTTTTATTATTGTTGTAAAACACATGCCTGCGGGGCACCTGGGTGGCTCAGTGGGTTAAGCTGCTGCCTTCAGCTCGGGTCATGATCTCAGGGTCCTGGAATCGAGCCCTGCATCAGGCTCTCTGCTCAGCGGGGATCCTGCTTTCTCCTCTCTCTCTGCCTGCCTCTCTGCCTGCTTGTGATCTCTCTCTGTCAAATAAATAAATAATATCTTTAAAAAAATGCTTAAAAACACATACCTGCATGTTCATGTTTCTATACATCAATCAAAAACATGTTGCCCTTTTAAAAATGAAGTTTAGACACTGTGGTAGATATTAATGTCTTAATTGCTTGTTTGCATCAGCTGTTCAGGAACTCTTCCTTCCTAAGTGAAATTCAGTAGAAATTCAGTATTATTGGCTGCATCTTCTCATCACCATTGTATCCATTTTGAGTATGTGGTGGGCAGAATTCTAGATTGCCCCCCACTGGGTGCAATTATCATGATAATGTTACTTTATTTTTTAATTTTATTTCTTATTAACATATAATGCATTATTAGCCCCAGGGGTACAGGTCTGTGAATCAACAGGTTTACACTTCACAGCACTCACAATAGCACATATCCTCCCCAATGTCCATAACCCCACCACCTTCTCCCTCCCCCTCTCCCCCCCAGCAACCCTCAGTTTGTTCTATGAGATTAAGAGTCTCTTATGGTTTGTCTCCTTCCCAATCACAATGATGATGTTTCTGTAGATGGCAGTAGTTTTTTTGTTGATATAATTAAGGTACTAATGTATGGATTTTTAAATATGGGAATAATCTAGGTGGGCCTACTTCAATCATAGGATTCCTTTAAAAGTTAGCTCTTGCTACCCTCTGCATCTGGTCAAAAAGTCAAAAGATTCAAAGCGTGAGAGGGATTGGATTTATGTTTGCTGGCCTGGAAATGGAGGTGGGCACATGTAAGGGCTGGTGAGTAGTCTCTCAGAGCTGAAAGTGACCCCTAGCTTAGAGACATCAAGAAAATGGTGACCTCATACATCCAACTTCAAGGAACCAGAAGTCTGCCAACAGCCTGAATGAGCCTGGAAGCAGATTCTTCCCCAGAGACTCCAGATAAGAGCACCGCCTGGCAATAGCTTGATTTTGACCTTGAGGGACCCTGAATTGAAAACCCAGTGAGCCGGCAGAGACTTCAAACCTACAGAACTGGATGTTGTTTTAAGCTGCTGAGTTGTAGGAACATTTCACACAGCAATAGAACATTAATACAGAGGATAATTCAGAATGACCATCTTTCTCTGGACAAGCTCAGGAGGCTAGATATCCTCCCCTCTTCCCTAATACACAGAATAAACGTAAGATTGAAACTCAACCAACTAGTCATTTGCTTTTAGGATTTTGTATTTGAGCATTTGACTCTAGGATGGTAAGAAGAGTCAGAAGCTAGGAATTACAAATGCAAAATTCTCATGAGACTATTCCTAAATCTGGACAACTGCTGTACTCCTGATGGCCAGCCATTCCAGCAGGCTTCATCCTTGAATTCTAAACATGAAGTTCCAGGTATCCACGGGAATGGTAAATTTTTGGATATACATCCCCAGTAATTCCATTTTGCTTGGATTACCAAGAGTTCTTTTCCTGTTGCCTATAAGAAATAAGCCAACTGATAGAAATGCTGAACAAAATATAAACCAATTATTTTCCAAATCTTTCAGTCACATTCAGCAACCAAACTAATTTCTTTCCATCCTCATTTGCTTAATGGAACATTTCATGACCTCATAGTGCCAGTACCAATCTGTTAAGGCCAACCCCATCTGCTTAGTTCTACCCACTATTTTCTGGGGATAATATCTGATGCTTAGAGAAATGAGAGTCAGGTATAGTGGTAATGTTGGACATTTAGGAATAGTGAATTAGTCAATATTTATAATTTTGTTCATTAAGTAGAATCTGAGAAGAGTATTCCTGTTATTTGAAGAAACATCTGCTATCCCAATAGTATAGTTCTATTAAAAGTTGTCAATCCTGGTATCTCTCAGTCCTATTCACACTGCAGGCTTGTGACCAAAACAGAACCAATCATATAACTCAATTTTCTAGTTGTAGGTTTGATTCAGAGATGGACACATGACCCTAAATGGACAATCAGAATCATTACCCAACATTTTTCCCAATAAAGCATGTTTAAACCTAAGTATTTCATCTTCTTCTTCTTTTTTTTTCTTTTTAAAGATTTTATTTATTTATTTGACAGACAGAGATCACAAGTAGGCAGAGAGGCAGGTAGAGAGAGAGGAGGGGAAGCAGGCTCCCTGCTGAACAGAGAGCCCGACGCGGGGCTCTATCCCAGGACCCTGGGATCATGACCTTGGCTGAAGGCAGAGGCTTAACCCACTGAGCCACCCAGGTGCCCCAGTATTTCATCTTCTTTGAAATGATTGCAAATGGTATTATGTTTTAAATTTTCCTTTCTATATGTTCATTGTTAGTATATAACAATGTGATTTATTGTTTTTGAGTGTTGCATTTACTTGTTCTAGAAGTTTTTGTAGATTCCTTGGGCTTTTCAAAATAGACCATCATCTGCAAATAAGGTCAGTTTTATTTCTTCCTTTTAAATAAATATGCAGGCCATTTATTTATTTATTTTTTCTTGCCTGATTGCAGTGGCTAGAATTGCCAGTATTATGTTGAATAAGAACAGTGAAAGTGGACATCCTCATCTTGATGCCAATCTCAGAGGGAAAACACACAATATTTCATCATTGTATATGATAATAGCTGTAGGATGTTTGTAGATGCTCTTTGTCAAATTGATGCGGTTCCCTTGTCTTTCTAATTTTCTAAGGAATTTATTTTTATTTTAATCATGAATGGGTATTAGCATATGCATATTTTTTTTTCTTTTTTGAGAGAGAGAAGGCAGGAGGTAGGGCAGAGGGAGAGAGAAAACCTTAAGCAGGTTCCACACCCAATGCAGTGCTGGATCCTGGGCTTGATCTCACAACTCCTGAGGTCATGACCTGAGCAAAAATCAAGAGTTGTATGCTTAACTGACTGAGTCACCCAGGCACCCCCCTGGATTATTTTTTTAACCTGGTTCTAGGTTTCTTGCTGGAACTAGAACCTTTTGCTGAATTTCAGGGACATAATTCTCTACCCTTTATCCCGGCTTGCCCATTTTCCTGGACTAGGGCCTGGGCTGTGCTTCTAGTATCCATCATCCCTTCAAAAAGCAATCATTTTGTTGTCTTCCATACCCTCAGGATGCAGAGATGTTTAAGACATGAGGCCTGTTTTTAAGGGACTGATGGACTAAGGGAAATGAGAATGATATTAGAGTGTATGCTTTAGATAGATATGGTGAGAAAGTGTGCAATGATGGGCATGGCACCTTAATATGACTCTGAAAGATTAGGATGGGCTTTTTGGAGACTTAGACACTTCCGTTGGATTTTAAACTTAAATGTGACCTAGCCAGAAAAAAATGATGGGACGAAGATGGTATGAAGCAAGGGAAGGCATTTTATACATACACAACAGACTTCAAGCCTTACAGAACTGAGATTCAGATTTGAAAAGGGACATGTAAATGTCTAGGTTGCAGCAAAAATAGGTTAAAGTAAAAATGAGGAAGTGCTGCATGGCAAAGGATATTCAATAATGAAATCGTGCTATTATTGGAGTTAGAATTAAATAGATCCTGGAGACCTTTAAAAAGAAAAGAAATACCTTTTGAATGCTTTAACTATAGGCCTACACTGAAAGCTGAGACAGAAATATAATGATACAGTTAGTATTTTAAACAGCTCAAAGCACTTTCATGGACATTATTAGAGCAGAGACATCCAAAATTACTGAGCCCTACCCAGTCTTTACAGTGTCCCCTCTCCAGATTACCATCCTACCATAATCATGAAGTCATTCACAAGAAAAACAACAATGTCTGTGGGCAGCAGGTAAGCAACCTGAACGATGACATCCGGTTAAGGTAAATGAGAGGAGATGATATTTCCCACAAAATGGTATAACTCAACCTCCTGGGAGCTATTTGGCCATTAGTTGTTAGGTTATTGGAATTTATTTCCTCAACCTAAATACAGGCAGATAAAAAGGGATTTTTTTTTTTAAACTCAATAATTACTGCCAGTAAAGACAGAAAAGAATGAAGCCCGCATTGCCAAACCCAAGTTGGGTAATTCTACTGAAGAGAATCTTCAAAATGGCAGATAAATATGAGACCATAAAAACGGATTATTACTTAGCTAATATGCTCATTGATTGTCTACTGTGTGGCCGTCATTGTGCTAATAACTGTAAAGAGTACAAATGAAGCTGACCCTGTGCATTTCCTGCCAGAAATGGAAGGTGAAAAGCTAGTCTGTACACAAGGTCAAGGTCGGAGACTGGTGGAGAGAGAAAGGGAGGTGAGAAGTGTTTTATCAGGAAGTGAGGAGGTGATGGAGGGCGATTTTATTGCAGAACAAAGAGGCTTGGTTAAATGCTTGGGCCGAGCAAACACAACATGCTTAGATAATTCAGTCTGGCTAGAACGTAATGTTTAAGAAGTAAGTGGGGAGAATATTTTTAGTGCCATGTTGAGATGTCCATACAGTAGCCTGATGCTATAGGGGACTTAGGATCCTGTCGATCAAGCTTCAAAAAGCAGGTTATTCTCCTATCTTACTCCTGAGTCAAGTCTTCAGTCTCTTGCCTTGGTAATTCTGTATATAGATGTCTGTTTGGCCAGTTGGTGACTATCATTTTTTTAAAATATCATAATGCAAATACTTTGAAAAAGATGTAGTTTATAAGACACATTTACTTTGCAGTGCTAACTAACAATCTGTATTTCCCTGGTGTATGATTCAGGAGAGTTGAAGTTACAGTAATTAGAAATGTCTTGATTAACCTTCAAGGCATTGTTTCATTGTGTTGAGGTGAAGATGTTTATTTTATTTTATTTTTTTTTAAGATTTGTATTATATAAGGGAGAGAGAGAACATGCACGCATGAGTTGGGGGGAGGGACAGAGGGAGAGGGAAAAGCAGACTCCTCACTGAGCAGGGAGTCAGACACAGGGGCTCAAATCCAGGACTCTGAGATAATGACCTGAGCCAAAGGCAGATACTCAACAAACTGAGCCACCCAGGTGCCCCAAGGCGAAGATATTTAGTAGGCATTGAACTAGGACGCCATTTGTCATCTAGTAACATTCTTCAGCATTTGTCATATCCATACCAACCAATATATAGTCATTTTCTCAGTGATTCACTTTCCATTGCTTACAATTAATCTCTCTACCTAGATACAAGCAATAACTCAATGCCATTTTTTGTATTTAAATCATAAGTATATCTTTCTTAGACTTGTTCAGAGACAGTAGGGAGACAGAGATAAGTGAACCAATTACATTTCCTCCCTGATATTTTAAAATATGTGACCCAAGAAGAGCTGAGCATTCTGGAAGAAGGCAGAACAGAGATATCATGAGTCAGTACTGCCTTAAAAAAGCAAAAGCCGCAAGTGAGTCAATGCCTAGGAGAGTCAGTGGTACTGCTACAGCATCTGCATATCTTCCAGTGCCTAAACTATGTTTTCTTGTTCCTAAGAAGCTGCACTTAAAGATTATTTCCTCATTTTCATAAATATTCTCCACACAAGATGTTATTCCTTGAGGTGAAATTAATGATACCCAAAGTCTTAGCTAACACAATTAGACTTGGTGTCCCTGGGTAGAAGGTGTGAATGTGGACCTTGGAGATGAGAGGATTTTGTCTTCTAGGTAAGGCTTTGGAGCAGGCTTTGGATGGCGGTCCTTGTGTCCCCGGAAGAGATATTAGTTGATGCAAAACAGAAAGATGGTTTCAATGGGGAATAATTCAAGGGGTGTGAGGGCAGTAGAAGGGAATCACTGTTGGTTTGTTCTCAAGCTAGAAGGTCACAGAACTTCAGGGTCATGGTTGATCTCATTCCTGGTAGTCACAGGAATCTATAGAGAATGATGAGTAAGCAGAGGAGTAGGTTGGAGAGGGTCTAAAACTAAACAGACAAAGAAACCAACCAACCAACCAACCAACCAACCAACCTTCCCAACCATTCTTGGGAAGAGCAAGAATGACTCAGAAAAGAAAGAGAAGAAAATAGGAAGAAAAAGAGAAGAGACAGGATCCTCAGTTTCAAAACTTTGTCCTTACTGTGCATTATATCCTGCTTTGGAAACTGTAACTATGCTTAAAGCTCCCCTACCGTGCCTCCATGCCTCCATCCACATTACCGTGCGCGCGCGCGCGCGCGCGCGCACACACACACACACACACACACACACACACACCAGTTGCTTGTGTTACTTTGAATGAATGGATCTTTCTTTGAACAACCACAGTACTGCCACCTGTGTAAACCTGGACTGAATTCAGTTTAGTAGCTCATTTACGGTTACACATCATTGTAAGGGATTTGGACTTTACTCTGCAAGCAGGCATCTATACTAGTGCTTACTTTTGCCCAACATTTTGTTATGAAAAATTTTAAGCATGCAGTCAACAGGAAAGGATATTCAGTAAATACCTCACAACTAACACCTAGATTGCACTATTAACATACTATCATACTTGCTTTATCAAATATCTATCCATTCCTTTTCCCATCCATTAATCTGTCTTATTTTTGGTTCATTTCAGAATAAATTACAGATATACATATGCTTCCACCTAAATTCTTCAGCATGTACATCATTATCTAGAGTTTGACATTTATTTATAGTTTTGATGTAAAATGTACATACAACAAAGTGCACAATTTTATATACCTCTATAATCAAATCATTATTCAGATTAAAGTAGTGCATTGTCCCTCAGAATATTCTCTCATGCCACTTACCAGGCAATCCCTTTCCCCACCCTGTATAAACAACCAATGTCTTCACTATTTTTCTCTCTAAATTTGTTTGCCTTCATTACAATTTCATATGAGTGAAATTGCACAGTATATGCTCTTTTGTGTAAAGCTTTCTTCATGCAGACAGATGTTTTTGAGAGTCATCCATATTGTTGCATGATAATTCATTCCATTTTACCAGTGGGTCAGTACCAGTTGTTTATCCATTCTCCTACTTGATAGGCATATGAACTGCTTTCATGTTTAAGGATTTTAGGACTAAAGCTTAGTTTAGGGGATTTCAGGAGTTTGGGAATTTTAGGACTAAAGCTTTCAGGAAAATTCTTGTATAAGTCATCCTGTGAGCATAGGTTTTCATTTCTCTTGGGTATATGCTTAGAAATGGAATTGCTGAGTCAGAGGGTAGGTATGGGGTTATGTTTACTTTCAAAAGAAAATGCTAGACTCTTTTTAAAATAATTGTACCATTTATATTCCCATAAAAGTTATGTATGATAATTCCACTTGCTCTACAACCTCCTCAGCCTTTGATGTTGTCACTCTTTCTGACTTCAGTGGATCTTCGTGTTATTAATTTTCAGTCCTTAATTACTAATGTTGGGAAATTTTTCCTGTGCTTACTGGCCCATTGTATATTTTCTTTCATAAAATGTATGTTTATAATTTTTGCCCATTTTTGTCCATTTTTATTAGATTGCCTATTCACTTATAGTGAAGTCTGGTGATGTGCAGACATTTTATTTTATTGTATTTTTTAAAAGATTATTTATTTTAGAGAGAGTGTGCACACATGGGGCAGGAGGCAACAGGGAGGAAGAGAAGGAGAGGGAGAGAGACCCTCATGCGGGCTTCCTGCTGAACCTGGGGCCTGACCCAGAGCTTAATTTTACAACACTGACATCACGACCTGGGCTGAAACCAAGAGTCTGAGAGTTAGATGCTTAACCCACTTTGCCACCCTGGTACCCCTGTATGAAAGTATTCAATGGTGATATCTAATTGATCATTTTCATCTTTTATGGTTATTTCTTTCTTCTTGTTGTCTGAAAAACCTTTGTTCACCTGCAAGTCTTGAAGTTAATCTCTTATGTTTCCTTATAAAACCTTTGTTGTACTTTTGCTCTTATGTTTAGGTCTGTGATTCTTCATAAGCTAAGCTCTGTGTATAGTGTGAAGTAGGAATGGATAGTCTTTTTGTTTAATGAATTCTTTGTTATACCAGCACCATTTCTTGGGGGAAAATATCTATCTCTGTCTTCTACAATGATTTCCTCTGTTGCCTTTGTTGGAATGGTTTAGGTTCTTTATTCTGTTCCACTGACTCATATGTTAATCCTAATTTTACCACTGTACCATCCTGATTACTACATCATTATAGTAAGTTTTGAAATTAAGTAGTGTAAGTATTGCAACTCTATTCTTTTTCAAGATTGTATTATATATTCCTGATCCTTTATAAATTTTAGAATCAGCTTGTCCACTTCTATGAAACAGTCTGTTGGAATTATTTGGGGATAATTGACATTTCTTAACAATGTTGAGTTTTCCAGTATATGAACCTGTTATATCTTGTTTATATCGATTATAAGTGTTCTTTAATTACCCGCAGCAAAGTTGTGCAGGTTCTGTACATAGCTCCTACGTAACTCTTATTGAAAGTATTCTCAATTTTTGTTTAAATGACGTTATTGTAAATAAAATTATTTTATTTTAAATTCCATTTTTGTTGTAGTGTATAAAAGTTCAATTGAGTTTTGGGTTACTTTTTTATCCTAAAATCTAATTCATTTACTAATTCTAATAGCTATTTTTCAATTACTTGGGATTTTTTATATAAATAACCATGTCATCTGGCTCATTTGATACAATGAAACACCATCTTTTTCTGCCCTCAATAGAAATGCACTGTTGGAAAGAAAAGAAAGAACGTGGTAAGAAATGGAGTTTATAATCATTGGATAGATATTCAAGTTCTTTTTCTCTTTAAATCTGAATTGGGTAACAGTAGAAAAATATCCAGAATTAGATGAAGAAATTCAAGTATTTACTCACTCCTCATCTAAAGAATAAAACAGACTTCTTATTCACATCTTATAACTTAGTAAAGGGAGAAACAGCACCTTTCAAAGCTCCCTTTTCTCTTTCATTTCTGAATTCCTGAAAGCCAGTCATGTTCCTAGACTCCCCCCTTCCAGAGTAGAATTTCTGGCTATATAATCTTGGATAAACAGCTTTATTTTCCATTGAATGAGATTTCTCCCTGATAGGAAAGCAAGAAAAAGTGAACTACAAACATGGGAAATATAACAACCACCCATTAGGTAGTATAGAGTTTAAAGACATCAGAGGAGCTCAGTGGGCGAAGGTCAGCTGCCTGGTCATACAAAACCCCATGGGGTGCCATAACCTTTGTAGGTCCAGATCCATTTGAGGACTGTCTTTGGGTTTGCCTGTCTCAGATACTCATTGTTAAAAATGTTTCAGAGTGTATCAGATTTAGGAATGCTGGTTCACATGAAGAAAGTTCTGAAGAGACCCATGACTAAAACCAAAATAACAATGTACTAATTTATACTGAGAAATATAAATCTAACATAAATTGAGTTTTATGTCAGCATGGGCAGTACATTCTCTCTCAAAAGGCCAGATACGTAGAAAGATAAATTAGCAGAAAGTATGCCTGAACAGCACAGGATTGAAACAAGGCAGAGGCATCTATATGATGCAAATACTTAATTGCTTTAGTTTAATATACCCTGAGTATCCATCTCCATAACTGGCATACTCCAGCAACTACAACCAGACAGATGATATTTTTAGGCTGGAGAATGTTCTTTCCTGCACAGAGCACTTCTCTGTAATTCCACTGAAGGACACTTCCAGCCTATTTTTATGGTTCCTTTCTGTGGTTAGGGTTTTATCTTCCATTAGATTACTAAACTGATTCAGAACAATTCTGTATTTTTAGTTCCTTGGCATTTTCTTGCTCATACCCATCATGGATTGATTTCATAGCCTACACATTAGTAAATAATTTGATCTACCTTCTTTCAAAGTTCTTACTCTCTTTGGAGTGTTTTGATTTGTGTCCAGTTGAAAGCAAGGTGCAGTTCTTGGAATATCCTGTAAATTCTTTTTTTTTCTTTTTTTTTTTTTTTAAGATTCTATTTATTTATTTGACTGAGAGAGACCATAAGTAGGCAGAAGGGCAGGCAGAGAGAAAGGGGTAAGCAGGCTCCCCACTGAGCAGAGAGCCTGATGCAGGGCTTAACCCCAGGATCCTGAGACCATGACCTGAGCTGAAGGCAGAGGCTTAACCCACTGAGCCACTGATGCACCCCGTCCTGTAAAATCTTATTGAATCTTCAGAATGGTCCTGAGAGGGGGTCATCATTACTATATTTTCCTTTTACAGACGTGAAAACTGAGACTTAGAAAATTTAGCTGATTTTTCCATTGTTAGCTGAAACAAATATGTATACACGCACATACATATATGTATATATATTACACATCTGTCATGTGTCAGGCATGGGAGGAGTATGGTGTAATAAACAGCCTATCCTTATTGTCCGTCTTAAAGCAATTAGTGAGACCTAAAGATTAGCACTGTGAAATTTAAACATGAGAAATTTTGTAACCTCCATTATGCTATATAAATGTTAGGAAGCTTTGTTTCCTCTGAGACTCATTTTGTGTAATGACATAATGAATGTGTGAATGAATGAATGACTCTGCACTATCTTTAGTATTGCTTCTTTCTATAAATAAAGGAAAAGCAAAGTTGAATAAGTATGTTCAAATTTTTAGAAATTTCAAATGACCAGGGCCCCAGTTGTTGCAACTTTTAATGAATTCCAGCAGTGTTCTGGCATTGTGCAGGATACAGAGGAGACATGACCCAGACTAACAGACACACCATCAAAGTGGGACAAAGGCCATCAAGATAACAGAAGGAGAAGGTGAATAACTTGCTCCAAGAGGAAACAGCTGGAGCTGGTTTCTGAATGCTAAACAGTTTTGAGTTTCTCTTTGATTCAAGAAAGCCAAATCCTCACAACTTCAACTTTGAGATGTGTTCTGAACATCCATAAGACCCCCAAACTGAGTTGGGAATCTCCTGTGGAGAGGTTTCCTTGGGTTATTTTCTTAACTCTTCTCTTCTGCATTGGTTTGTCGATGTAAGAGAAATGGCCTTTGTCTGATATTTTCTTCTCTGATCCCAGCACAATGCTGGAGGGGCAAAGGTCTTGCAACATATAAAGGGAAAATATAAGACAGATTGACTGGTAAGATGTTTCAATTTAAAACAACATCAATAGGTTCCACTTACTTGGTTCTTAATATATACTAGATATTATGATGAGCACTTAATATAGTGTCTTATTTAAACATTAAGTCAACTGTGGGTAGGTGGGCTGTCATAGTCTACATGGTGTAGGTGAAGACACTGAAGTCCAGAAAGGAATAGTGATTTACCCAAAGCTGGTAACCTCTGAGCAAGAACTGAAATGCAGTCATGAAAAGTTCTTAAAAGTCCAGGGACTTAACCAATCCCCACAGTGCCCCTTTCTGGTAAGGGCTTGTGGACTGCATTTGCCATAATAACTTCCTTCCCAGCTCTGGCCTAACATAATTGTCCCCTTTTCCTGTATCTTCTAAAGTAACTCTTTTGACTCTATTAGAGCATTAAACATTTAGTGTTATTTTAAGTGTCAAAATATGTATTTCTGCACTAGATTCTCTTCTCCTTGAAGGCAAAGACAATCTTTAGAACTGTTTATTCCATCATGATTGCATAAGACTTTATGTAAGACAATCTTTAGTGAGCATGGGCTGAATTGAAGGTCATTTGTATTCTTGATGAAGGTTAAGTAGTATATAACCTAACAAGAAGATGTCATAGGTTACCTGTTTCATGAGTTTTGCTAAGATCATCAATCAGAGATGTGTCCCAATTCATCAATAAGGAAACCTTTTGTCCTAATTAATAAGCAGGTAAACCTTGCCAATCACTGTTATAAATAAAGAACACACATCTACTATGCTCTTATTATTTTGTCATACACTATGGGAACATATAATTTCTCTCCTAAAAAAATCTATAGTCTTGGAGAAAAGCAGAAAACCATACTTTTTGAGGAATATGAATGTGTGCATGTGTATTTTCTGGGCCTATCAAAAGGTTTGTCTCAGACAAATGCTCAGTTAAAGTTTGTTGACTGACATTTAAAAACAGAGGACAGTGATGTCAGCAAGACAACCAAATAAGATGTCCCTCCTTCTCTCCTTTTTATAATGCAAAGCATATTTGCTTTTTATAATGCAAACTCACCTTCCACAACCAAAATTTAGCAAGCATTGACAGACAAAAGTGCCCTTGTGGGAGTTTTGGGATTCAAGTGGGGGATTTTGCAGTCCAAAGGGAGAGGCTTTTGAGAAGGCAGAATCCTACCCAAGTGGCCAACTCGCTGACCCTGATGACAGCTACAGACCTAGAAAAAGCTCTGTACTCCTGAAGACTCAACTACAACCCACTGGGCTTTTGTTATATCAGTACCATATGCTAAGGACCCAGAAGGAGTCATGCCCACTCAGGCATCAGGTACTAGGCACACAGACGTGTGCCTGTGGCTGTGGACCCTGGTGTGGCCTGCAAAGTGCCCAGCCTCTTTCAGCCATCATCTGGGAGCCCCTGGAAATAAGCCCTCCAAATTCGGTCAGACTAAGGATCCAGAAAGCTCCCTGTAACTGGGTTACAGCCACAGTCTATGAACAGTCCTGCAGTGCAGGGACCAGGACCAACTCCTCTCTGTACCCATGGAGATCCTAAAGGGCCCCATCACACTTTGCCAGTAGCCCAGAGGCTCCTCCTCAAGGGAGACACTCATGTCTGCAATCTCCAAAATTCTGTTAGGGTCCTATATTTGGATCCAAGCCCTTCAAGCTGTGGCACACTGACAGACCTGTCAGCTTAGGGACCAAGCAGGAGACACCCCTTTCTGCATGTCTGAATTCTAGGAGATCTTAAAAGGTGCTATGCTCAGCTCCAACACTCCCATCCACAGTCTATGAGTAATGTTGCTGGCCCAGGGAACTAGCAAGAAATACTCCATCTATATACCAAGAGATCTAGAAAATGTATTATTCTTATTTCCAATCCCCCCCAGCTATAGCCTGTGAGCAGCTCTACCAACACAGACGAAGTAGAAGACACCCACATCTACACCTCAGGCGATCTGAAAATGGCTCTATACTCAGCTCCAGGCCCTACCGCCATGGACAGGGGCCAGCCAGCCCACTCAGGGACCTGACCCATGACACACCAACCCGTGCCTCCCAAGCCACATCTGCAGATTTCAGGCTTGGTTGTAGAACCTGAAATAGCCCTGGAGTTCTGTCCCAGCCCCTCCTGGCTCACAGTGCAGAGCCAGTCCTGCCCACCCCAGGATAGATCAGGAAGCAGCCTTCCCAGGAAATCGGTGAGAGCCATACCTTTCTGCACATCTGGTCATAGGCCATCTTAGGACTAAACTGAGGACCCTGAAGCAGACACTTGTCTCAGTGTCACCCTACCAAAGTACCAGAGTCCCATCACAGAGGGACTGGACAGGATCCATACTCACCTGAGCCTCTGGTAACAAGCCCAACGGCCATAAACCCAGTGATAGACTTGTAACGAGTTCTAACCCAGCACAACTGCAGTTCTGGCTGTAATCCCACCAACCTGGAGACAAACAAGAGAAGGTCTTTACTTGGTGAAACCACCCAGTGAAGACTGGAAGCAGTGTTTGAATATAGATTAAAAAATAATAATAATAAGGAGTCCTGATACTGAAGAATATTAATGATAGAACTGAAAAATGTGTGTGTGTGTGTTTCAAGTTGTCATTTGTAGAACTTAACAAATTTACATAATATTATATGTCAATCGTATCTCAATAAAGCTAGGGAGAAAAAGAGTATGAGTCATAAACCACATACAATGAAACTCAATTCCAGATCTTTAAAAGACCCTTTTATAAACTTGACTTTCTTAGTTTTCGGCAGAAAATCCCGTTCAATCTTCTGTCTGAAGCTGCTCTTACTTCCCTCTCAATCCTATCTAAATCTACTTTATGTCTCTCTAGATGCAGAGGGTTCATTTCCTTTGACTTGGAAGGTCCTAGTTTCCTAGAATCAGATTTTGTTTCAGAAGACCGGTGCCTTCTAAGGAATTCACATGTAGGAAACAGGACTACGAAAAGAAACTCAGCTGACATAAAAATGTCACTCTACAAAATGGGCTGATTAAATAGTAAAAGGTCATTAATTCAGATTCTGTTAGAATTCAATCTAAGCTGAGTGGAATTTACTTTCCTATGCCTATGAACACATGATTTGGCAAGAGAAATAGTGTGGCAATTTTAGAGGAATATGTATTTTAAAAATTGACAAGTTGCTTCCAATTATACGTTATCAGCAATAATCATAACGCCACCAGCAATCCATTCATATATTTTTATTGAATCATATTCCCTAAAAACCTTCAAAAGCCAGCACCTTATTTATGTAGTTATTTATTTATACACTGTCTAGTTCCAAAAGGAATTTGAAGTGGCCAACATAACTTTTTTAGCCCAATTCAATTGAGCACCATATATTTGTAGATTTCATTACAAAGAACACCTGCATGTCTGTCTCAATTCACAGAACGCAGTCATCTGAAGTAGGTGGGAGAGAGTTCACAGAGCCCTTTTCTTAAGTGAGGGAACTGCGGCTCATATGTCTTGATGACTTGTCTAAGCTCATCATATAGATGGATGTAGGCAAGAGCCTTGTGAGGGCCACAGTCTGGAAACCTCTCCCCTGGTTACATCCCATAATTAGGTCTGCTTTCCAAAACAAAGGTCTGCTTTCCAAAAAAACAACATGGTGCCTTTCATTCAGATGCCTCATTATTCCAAATAATTTCTCTAAAAATTAGCACCCCAGCCTTGAGTGTGAGTAGCACTGAATCACAGAGATAGGACAGGAATCCCAGGGTCAGGATGCTTGGGCATGGGAATCTGTGAAAAGTCAGACCTGGACCTTGTCATAAACATCTCTGTTTTCATTTCCCTCCTCCCCACTGGCCCAGGCATGCTGTCATCCAAGCTCTTCTTATCTATGAAAGAAGCAGCTACAACGGCCCATCAGCTGGACCCTCCCTGGGTTATCCACTGGAATTAACCCCTCATACTTCAGGGAAGGTTTGTTTTTGTTTCGTGTGTGTGTTTTCCTTTTTCTGTAGAGATTTAATCAGATCACCTGTTCCTGCTTCAATACCTCTACTATCTCTTTGTATTAGGTTATAGAACATGATTCAATTTCCTTAGCTTGGAATGTAAAATCCTTCAGGATCTGGTCCCAAATTAACTTCCCTTCTTATGCTGCTCTGAAGATACCACGTGCCTCTTAATCTGTGGGTATTTAGTTTGTCTTAAGCCATTTTACGTTTCTTCCTCATGCCATATTTGTTCATAGGACGTTTCCTCTTACCGTGGATGTGCTCTGCCCTTATTCCACTTTTTTTTCTTAAAGATTTTATTTATTTATTTGACAGAGTTCACAAGTAGGCAGAGAGGCAGGCAGAGAGAGAGGAAGGGAAGCAGGCTTCCTGCTGAGAAGAGAGACGGATGTGGGGCCCCATCCCCGGATCCTGGGATCATGACCTGAGCCGAAGACAGAGGCTTTAACCCACTGAACCACCCAGGTACCCCACCCCCGTATTCCACTTTTTAAGTGCAAAATTTCTTTGCAGCCTTTAGGATTATAGTTGAAATGATATCTCCTATCCTTATGGAGAACTTTGCTGACTCTCTAGGCATCATAAACTACTTATTGTGTTTTGATGGTGAATGATGAAGCATCATTCACCATTTACTTGAGTTAGGTTACAGGTGTCTCTTATCAAAAAATTATTCATGAAGAAGATTGACTTGAGGGGGAAAAGAATCAGATACATATTCAAAATGTGTGCATAACAGTTTTTTTTCCATTCTTTATATAACAACACTATGTCCAAAAATTGGACAGTAGCTTAATAGAATCTTTATTTTTAACCATAACTTCATCTTTAAGATTCTTATCTAGTTTCATACCTTTTAAATCCATGTAAATGTCGGTGACTCCTAAACATAAGCCTCCGGCTTGGATCTTTCCTCTCAGGCCGACTGCTTATTTGAGGTCTCTCCTCAGATGTGCTGCATAGATCTCAAACTGAACATGATCAAGAGTGAATTCCTGATATCCCCTCCCGACCCAGTTCTGCCCCTGTGTTCTCCCCCATCTCAGCTGATGGTACCTGTCTCCTGCTGATTCAGGCCACACACTTTGGACCCTGGAGACCTCTCATTCCACCTACTCATCCTATCCAACCCATTGGCAAATCTTTCATCCATACCTTCAAGATATATACCTAACCTGATCCTTCCTCACCCAGTCCATGGCTATCCCATTCACCCAAGATAGTTCTTACCTAGATAACTTCAATAACCTCTTAAAATCTCTTTCCAGATTTTGCTCCTGCTCCCTTCTATGTATTCTCAACCCACTGAGACATCCCTTACAAATAAAAATCCAGATCTTTCCCTTCTCTACTCCAAATTCTCCAAAACTTCCCAGTCATCTACAGGAAAATCTAAAGACCTTCTAATGACCTTCCTGGCCCAAATCTGACCATTGATTCCGTCTCTGATACACCCCTGGGTTCTCCCCCTTTGTTTGGTTGGCCCCAGCCATGCTGGCCTCCTTTCTATTACTGAAACGTACCAGACTCACTTTTGCACCTTGTTTGTACTCTGACATGCCCTTTGCCTGGACTGCTGTGTTCTTCCCCCAGTATCTGCATGACCACCTACCCCCACCTACTCTTTGTCTCCTCTTTACCTTCTGCGGGGTGGCAACCATCATGCATTCCCAGCCAGCCCATCTAAATTTGCACTCCTCAGCTCTTGATGTTTTCTTATCCCTTTGCAGGATTCAGTTTTCATCTTACCATGTCCTATATGGTCAGTTTTGCTTTGTATCTTCTTCATTTCCTTTCTGTCCACTAGAAACTATGCTTCCTAAATTTAGGGATTTTGAATTGTGATTTTGATTTCTAGCATTTCAAACAGAGCTGGAAAAAATAAATAATTACAAGGAGATTAAAAAGAAAGGCAGGAAGACGTGTAGGAAGGAAGGGAGGAAATTCTACCTATTATATTATATTTATTATTATGAGGTCACTTGTCAGAATGAGGCTGATGTATACTAATGATAAGGAAATATTTTCAAAATATCTTACAGGGAGAAACTAGATTTCAGAATGGCATGCATAATGTCATTCCAGTTTTTTCACGTAGCTAATTTTATGAGGTTGTAGATAGAGAGAATGAAGGCCGAGAAGGGCATATGCCAGTAAACAGTGGTTGTCTCTGGAGGTGGTATAAAATGGCACTTACCATCTTTGTTTTGCATTTCTGTATCATTTGCATTTAAAAATATGTATGTATTAAAATTTTAACAGTGGAAATTCGATATTCAGTGATGGCGTAGATACATATTTTTTGCACACTGAAAGCTGTTTATAATATACTCATCACGCCGAAGAGCAGTTTAGAGAACAGTAATAATGTAAGCGCTAATGTTCAATTTGAAAATCCAAATACCCTTCAAATTAAATGTATTTTTTGCATATTTGTTGCCAAAACACATTTGGTCACAAAACCTAACCTAAGCTGACATGAATTTATTTTTAGACATTAGCACCATTATCGTGTGAATATTCATGATTTTTACTAATTCTGCCCTAGACCTGCTGTGGATGGTATGTCATATAATAAATATGCTCCAAACTAACTTTCTAAAATCTAAACAAATTTTGAAACACATCTAACCTCGAGATTTTTTACATAAGGCATTTTGGATGTATTTTATGTATCTTCACACCAAAACTACTATTTCGGGTTGGTGTGATTTTGATTAACATTTTTTTTTTTTCTGTGTTTGCTCAGTTGAATCTTATACTTTTTTTTTTCTTTCTACAAGAAACTTCTTGTGCAATAAGTCTGCAATAGGATTTCTTGTGTAATAATAAAATAACATATAATTTAAATTCAATTAAGACCTTAGGTAGTACCTCACAGGCATGGAACAAAGTGTTTTAAAATTAAGAGAGCCCTTGCCTTAGCTAAGTGTGGCTTTGTGCTTGGCCTCATGTAACCAGCCAACCTTAAGATTTTGTTGACGCAGTCTCCACGTTAGAGGAAGGTAACTTATTAGATTATACAAGAATGGGTAAATTTGGATGATATAGGGATACAGAAGAGGACAGATTCAAGAATAGTCTGGGACAGGTTCCGCCTCAGGGACAATACTGTAGGGTTGACAGATGCACAATCCTAGCTGGGTTGTAGCACTTAAGCATAGGGCAACAGCGTTTCCCCCATCCCAGCACTGAGGGCTGGTTTCCACTCAAGACAGGAGGGAGTGCTGCTGATATTAATAGAAGGAGCGTGTTCTTTTCCTGTTCAGCTATTTAAAGAAATGTTCAGCTGCAAGGTGTGCTGATTTATGCAGGTTATCTTCTTCAACCCAGATAGAGCTCCCTGCGTCTCCCTCCCATTACATCTCCCCCTTAATGGATCTGTAACTGACTTTCATTTTGTGATATAGAATTTACAAGAAAGAGGCTATGTGTGTGGAGGGGGCCCCTGTTACTGTTTCTAGGTGCTGCTGATCACACTTGTGTAGGGGATAAACACCCTTAATTGGGTTCTTGGCTATAAATGCCTCGTAAACAAATTTGGAAGACAATCAGGCAGTGTTAAAGGAGAGGTGGGAAATTATTGTCACCCACTGGGTGACCTTAGATTGTAATAAAAATGATTCTTCATGGGGATTAGAAATGGAACCAGCTCCTCAGGAATGGCCTAGAAATGTGGCCAGCTAAAATGTAACAGCATTAGACCCCAAAATGAATGCAATATGCAGTGTGGACTTTGGATTTTCAAAGTCCCTTTGCAGCCTTCAAGGGTCAGTTCAATCACTGTTTCCTCCTTAAAGCCTTCCCAAATTCCCACTGCTCGGAATTAATTTCCCCTTTCTCTCAATAACTATTGTTCGTGTTTTCCGCATCTATTAGACTGTTTATGATACTCTTCCCACTGTCTGGCTATAAAATGATAGTGTTTATTATGGAGCTTCTCAAACACTAGTTTATCTGTGCACTTGCTTGAGGCATTTAGCCAAACCTGTCTGCTGTCCATATTTCATTTACTTAATAGTCTCTTTATATTTACTAACTTTTTAAAAGATTTTTATTTAGTTATTTACTTGAGAGAGAGAGAGAGAATGATCAGGGGGAGAGGCGGAGGGAGAAGCAGACTCCCTGCTGAGCAGAGAGCCTGGGGGCGGGGCCGGGCTCCATCGCAGGACCCTGGCATCATGACCTGATCCTGAGCTGAAGGCAAATGCTTAACCGACTGAGCTACCCAGCTGTCCCTATATTTACTAACTTCTAAAAACATTCAATTTCTTCTTTAACCTCAACTTAAGTAATAACATCTATAAAATTAATATGGTACTGTAATTATATATGTACATATATATACCCATATATTTGAAAGGAATTGAAATTAAAAAATCAAGGAAGAAATAAACATGTAACTATCAAAATTTTAAAATATTTTCATGTATCACCTTAAATCATTTAGAATATCATCAGTAGTTCATATACTACATATTAAGTTCATATCAATTTTTTTGTGAAACACTGCTCCATTTGCACTGTTTGGTCCTAGGGTATATGAACCATGTTTTACATAATGCACTGTATTTGGTATTTTTTGCTGAACACCTGCTCTATGCAAGCTAGTATGCTAGAGCACACAATTCTCAGTATTCAAGACATATAATATTTTAATATTGTAATGTTTTGGTAGAGTTCTAAAATACAAAATATTAAAAGTCAAAATGAATGCCAGGCTTCCACTATAAACAAAACATATAGATAGCATCAATTAGAGACAGGAGTGATGATGTCTGGCTCAGGGACTTGTTTAGGAAACTACTGAAGGTAACATATTAAGTATCTGGTCTATTTTCCGCTAAAGCCCATGCTTTCTCACTTTGCACTACAATTGTGGAAAGCTTATTTTTATATCTTCATGTTTTCCTGACGGAACTTTTCTAGAGGAGCCCTTTAAATCCCTCCCCACACCTTGCTCCTCCCCAAAGGAGGAGGAGTGACACTTGAGTCATGGAATGAAGTCTATGGATAGTGCTCTTTGGGACCTCATGCCTTCAGGTGTACCTGTGAGATAGTTCTTCTGTCCTCCTGTCCCTGTGTCTATACTGAGTTGGGTAAGAGTAAATCTGAGGGGAAGGTTCTGCAATACTGCTTCAACAATAAAGAACCTATACATACTTCAACCCCACCTGTCTTTACTTTTGGGACAATTTCCTTAGTTACTTCTGAACTTAAGGAAAGGAAAAATGTGCTTTTGATTGGTCGCCTTAAGCCATAACATAATAGGGCCTTCCTATTTTGAAGTGCTTTGCAAACTCCAGAACATTAGAAAAAGCATATTTTTGTTGTATTTTATGAGTTATTTGTAATATAAATTCACTGCTATCCTTACTAATTATTTTACATAAAATATGTACAAATGCATAGCTTAGTTCCTGAGAAACAAAAGATACTCAGGACGTGTTATTTGTTTTCCTTGTTCATGTCTTCCTCCTACCCCTACCTCTTAATTACCAGCGACATAATATCGTGGTATCGTCTATCCTTGGCCCATAGCTGCTGACTCTGTCCCTCTCCCTTCATCCCCTGGCCCTCCAGGAAAACATCAAGTTTCGCATGGTAATGTAATTAAGGTCATATTCTGCCTTCAGTCATCAATGTGCAAATGCTGTATGACTAATGAGACAGTCTTAACAGAGTCCCCGAAACTGTATCCTCCAACCAGACTAAATAGGCACGGTGTCCTCAGCCCCTTTATGACAGGAATGAAAATGTGTCCACCCCTTCGGGCTCTGGCGGAGTCAGGAAAGTAAATAGAATCACAGTTATAATCACAGAGATTTTCAGAACATGTGTTTTAAGAAAAATCAACTTCATTCACCTCTAGTGCTCTCCTCAGGTACATTGTTGCTTCCTTTCAGAAAGCTGGACTGGGGTAGCAAGATGGGAATTCAAGTACCAGGCAGACACAGTGGCCTCAGGTTGATATGCAGGCATCAATCAAGAATGGGAGAGCCATTGCAGGGTGTCTGGGTGGAGAGGAATGGCCCGTGTGAGACTGGAACACTGGAACGAGGTTGCGATTCAGCTGCTGTTGCCGGTTTAGCTCATTCTATCTCCTGCACCATGGTCTGTGCTGTCTACTCTCCAGAGGGGTGTTTTTTTGTTTTTTGTTTCCCTTTGTATTTTTTTCCTTCATATACTGAGATTATGGTAACAACTACATGATAGAGCTCATGGAAGAATGAGGTGAGGCTAAGCATTTGGACGGTTTGTAGCATAGCATAATGCAGTGCTAAGAATAAATAGGACATAAATATTGGTTTTCTCAATATTTTAAAATCATAGACCCTGTCTTTTTGTGACTAATCCTGGGCATCAATCTTCCTACCAATTTTTAGCCCTCAGCCCTCATTGGTCTAATCCTAACAATTATATAACCTCATGATTTCCTCTCTTGCACTGCTGGAGAAAAGCAAACAAACAAACTTGACATAGTTTTCTGCTGCTTCCACTTTGGACTTTCCTGAACAATTATCTCCAAAATATGTGGGAGTGATTTTTCCAAAAAAATATGATTCTCATCCTAAGGCTTTCCTGATTACAATCCTTCAGTGCTTTTCTACTGTTTTTAGAAAAAGATGGCAAAATAGATGACATGGCGTAAAATGTCCTACACAATCCAGCTTCTCCCCCTAATGTCCCCTGGCTTGCCTTTCGTCTTTGGCCTCTACCCATGCCTGTCTTTCCTTCTTGAAGTCACTCTTCTTTTTGTCTTAGGGCCTTTGCATGTGCTCTTTACTGAACTTTTTCTAGGTGATGTCTTTGTGTTTCTCACATCTGCTTAGGCATCAATTGCTCCAGGAAATCTTTCTTGACATCCCCTCTGTCCCATCCCAGATAATAATGAGTCCCTTTTCTGTATGATTTTTTTTAAATTGTGTGTGTTTTTGTTTTCTGCAGCACTTAACCTAAGTTAAGGAATTATATGTAGGTGCGATTACTTTGACAGTCTTCAATCCCTCTTCATGAGGGCGTGGACCTTGTTTTTTGAATATACTCTTACTTTCCTCGATCTGAAATTATTTGGGAGGCACTTTATTATTTTGTTAAGGCACTGAGCTATCACTCCATGAAGATGTTCTGAAAAATTAATATTAAAATATATTAAATCATCTGCTTATGGTCATCCAGCCATCAAATCATCACATACTGGGATGTTAAATTGGTAGCAGTGTCAACAAAATAAAACAAAAAAAGTTTTAAAGGAGGAGAACTGAGAATGGGAATGCCATATGCTTAGAGCAGGCAAGGAGTTGACAGGAGCACTCTATACCCTCCTCTCCTTCCTCTGAAAATGTTTATACTCAGTCTTAATACTTTTCCACTAGGCACAGATTGGTCCTTCTCCATATAATTCTCCACCAGCTAGTTGAAACCTGTTGACTAACCCAGCATATATTTGAACCACAAGATTTCTTTAATGCTGAATGATGATGAATATTATACTAACAGTGTGGTGGTAGAATCAGAAAATGATGGTTTGGCTTTTTTTCAAAAAAAATTCTTATTTTTATGAAGATCTCTTAAACCCATGTTATCTAGAAAAGCCATGAATATATAACCCAAACTGGATAAATCATTGAATAAATTAACAGTGAATGAGTGAATGAATGAATGAATATAATTCAGTCATATGGGAATAACAACTGTTCTACCCTTAATGTTGACATGAAGTCCAAAATGCCAGGTAGTATCAGCATCTCTGTCTCTGGTTTATTCCAGAATCAGTTGCAGGTCTGACCACACTCGGAAAGCCATATGAAATGGGACAGAGAAGACAGAACATTCCAGTTTCCCCTTGCTTAGTGGGAGCTTTATTCCAGGATCTTGTTCCAGTTCTGATTCTCTGAGCGTTGTCAACATCCTGGTGTTACACTAAACATGAGGAGATTCAGAATGATGTAGGTTACTTGGCCTTCCTGGACTGCCCAGGCCACTCTGGACTACCCCAGCCACTGGACTTTATTCCTGTTCTATTAGGATTTGCCTCCTGCCATCAAACAGAAACACTTCTGATCTACAGCTCAGCTCCTGCAATCTTTTTGACAGCTTATCCACTATAGGGGTTTAATCTGCCCCAGGTAGATAAAAAAGAATTGATATGAATTTTTTGATTGGGTGCCTCTCTTTTTTCTCTCCATCTCTTTACCGTTCAGCAGCTGAAGGGGATCCATCATGATAATTTCCTGTTATTAGGTTTGAAGTGTTTTGAATGTGAAATGCCTTTTCACTTAGAAAGAATTGATGCCTATAACTTGTAATGTGTTAGCAGTTTGGTAGAGTGCTTGACAGCCCAAACTGCATTACAGGTAGCTAATCCCCATGGCTGAGCTCCATTAAAGAATAGATCGTATCTGTTAATACAGCCATAGAGTGTGGGTCATTGTGCTGAAAGGCAGTCTAGCTGCTGGGAGAAAGATTATTATGTGACTTTATTCTATTTTAAACTTGGAGAATGTATGGTAGATATACTAGTCATGATTGATTAAAGATACCAGAGGGGATTTTATGACTCTCCTGGTATGTGCCAGGTTTATAATTCCCACCAGGAAGAAAAATGTCCCCAATGGCTTAAACAAGACCAATAGCAAATATCAAGCTATGGACAGCTACATAGCTCCTGTACATTCTTCACTGTGACTTCACCCATATTTCATACTATTCTTTGGAAAAGATGAGAGCCTGATGCCCTGTGATTCTTAATGTTTATTGAAAGTACTCCATAAAAGAAAAGTTTCTGATCCAATATTGTGGCCCTGGTCCAATGTGAGTTATTCATTTTTTTTTTCTACTAGACCAAGAAAAGTAAGTACCTTTCCATTTTTGTGCCATATCTAATGGGTAGGGAGTGAGAATCTTGGGGTTCTTTATGAAAGTCCAAGAACTGTGACAATGAGTATGTGACATGGTTCACTAAGAATGACCACCATGGGCACACATGGGAGAGTAGAGGCCAGTGGGATACCTATTTGTCATCCTCAATATAGACCAACTCAAGGACAGTTTGACAACCATAATCTTTGGAGTAAGTAAGAGTACAATCAGGTTTATGGTTCTCGCTGATTCATGCTTTCTATAGAAAGGTTCTGTAGAGTGAATATTTGTGTCTCTTTCAAATTCATATTCCTATTCCAAATTCATATTCTAATCTTCAATGTGATAGTATTTGGAGGTGGATCCTTTGGGAAGTGATTAGGTCATGAGGTTGGCACCTTCAGGAATAAATTTAGTCCTTATCAAAGAGACCTCAGAAAGCTCCCTCCACCTTTCTGCCATGTGAGGGTACAGAGAGAAGAAGAACATCTGTGATGGGAAATGGGCGCTCCCTGGACAATGAATCTGCCAGCATCTGGATCTTGGACTTCCCAGTTCCAGAACCATGAAAAATAAATGTTTGTAGTTTAAAGCACAGTCTATGGTATTTTTGTTGTAGCAGCCCAAACAGACTAACACGATTAGAATACCTGGAGTCTGGATTATCAAGTAGCACCCATTTCATTGTGTTAAATGTAGTTTTTAGAACACAGAGCATTATTAATGGAACTCCATTAAAAATAGCCCATTCATCAATTTCACTGAATCAATTTCACCGAGCAGGCATTTGTACAGTAACTTTGAAATTCCATAAGAGATCAGAGAAGTGCTGACCAGATGTCTAGCCTTCAAGAATATTCACGTCATGACAAGACACTAAATGCAGATGTGTGGAATACTTCAATAACCAGTCAGATGGGATTCAGATACCAGAATCACAGTAATGTATGGTCTCATAAGCAGCTTTATTCTATGACTCACACAAAATGACTTCAGAGTCAACTCAGAGTCACTTGAGGTGGAAAAGATGTTTCTCAAATTCCACTCAGTACTTATTTCTTATGAACCAGGGATTATTCAGAGATTGCTACTGGTCTAGTTTAAGTCAGTGGGAACATTTTTCTTCTTGGTGGGAATTATAAAACTAGCACATACCAGGAGAGTCATAAAACACATACAGGGAGGGGGCGCCTGGGTGGCTCAGTGGGTTAAAGCCTCTGCCTTCAACTCAGGTTCTGATCCTAGGTTCCTGGAATCGAGCCCGAATCAGGTTCTCTGCTCAGCAGGGAGCCTGCTTCCCCCTCTCTCTCTCTGCCTTCCTCTCTGACCACTCCTGATCTCTCTTTCTGTTAAATAAATAAATAAAATCTTAAAAAAAAAAAAAAAACAGGGAAATTTTGGCCAGTGGAGATTATTATATTTACCAAAAGTGGCCCATATTTTTAAACTATTTTTTATTCAAGTATAATTAATATACAGTGGCATATTAGTCTCAGGTATACAATATGATTTAATAATACTGTACATGTCTCAGTGCTCATAAGTGTCCTCTTTATCCCCTTCATGTATTTCACCCTCCCCTCTTACCACTCACCTCCCCTCTGGCAGTCATCAGTTTGTTTTCAGTTTGAATCAGCAGAGCAGATACCTGGATTCCCAGTCTAGCGCTAGAGCTGGGAAATTCTAACATCTTTATTAAATAACTTTTTTAACCAAATGTATCAAATTTTAGGGCTGTTCAGTTACTTAATAATCTCACTTATTTAATAATTTCTTACTTAAGACCAATAGGGATTAATATAAATTGGATACTTCCGTTTCGTAGCCGAGTAGCTTTGGGTTAATTCTCTGTGCCTCTGTTTTCCCATCTGTAAAAGGGAGGGAATAATGTTTACCAAATTAAGTAATTGTGAAGATTAAAAGGAACACCATGTGTGAGACCAATGTGTTGGACACACGCTAAATGCCTTACCATTTCTGTACCTGAAATTCTTGCCAGTCACAGAAGAGATGCAAAATCTCATTGGTACAGCTGTCTTTCTGTGTGGAGCTCCACCTGCTGAAATGATTGAGAACTGCCCTTACAACACAGAGAAGGACATGATTGTAGTGTATCTTTATGAGCAGTAAGTCTAATGAGCAGGTGGACAGGAAAATTCATTTATTTTCCGTTCCTGATGAATTAGCAAGTATTGAATGAGTATATTTTAAATAAAATGTAGGTGTACTAGCTACTAGTTTTTCTCAGGAAATCTTGCCTGGTAGCAATAGCTCAAGATAATTATGGTCCATGACTCAAACGCTTGTTTTAAACCAACTTCAGGCCTTGGAAAGAGAACAAGCTTCTTTTTTAAAGTTTATTCCTTCTATTCAGTGCTTTAGTTTCATGTGATATTAGGACGCAGTTGTTCCTCAACTGCTGGCTAAGATCTCTGTAGTAGGAATATTTGGGTTCTGGAAGGTTCTTCCTACTTCTCAATGATATTTCTCTGTCATCGTGTCTGCCTAGACTCCCTGCACAAATACTGACAAGCCAGTAATTAAAGTCCTCTCTGGGACACTGTTTCTTTCTTTCTTTCTTTTATTTTTAAGATTTTATTTATTTATTTGACAGAGAGAGAGAGAGAGATCACAAGTAGACAGAGAGGCAGGAAGAGAGAGGGGGAAGCAGGCTCCCTGCTGAGCAGAAAGCCTGATGCGAAACTCCATCCCAGGACCCTGGGATCATGATCTGAGCTGAAGGTAGAGGCTTAACCCACTGAGCCACCCAGGTGCCCCTGGGACACTGTTTCTTGTCCCAGAAGGAAAACAATGCAAATGACCAGATCACAAATGAAACCAAAAGACCTCATACTCACAAGATCCAATGTAGGCTTCTGCGACCCATCTTTCGTATGCTCAATTATAGTCATTGCTTTATAATCCTCACAAAGAGAAAAATAGGAACCATCCAATTTGAATGAAAACAAACACCAGTACTTGAATGTGCTAAGTAAATGTTAAGATAGTGCAATGATGACACTCATAGTTTTTCTGTATTTTGGTTTTCTGCTTTGATGATTTTTTTTTTCTGAGTTTCACAGACGTACTATGATAGAACTATGACTTTTATCATTTCAGCAACTGACCAAGTGCATTTTCAACATTTCTGGAATATTTCCAGCAGTTAGATATTTTTGTCGCCTTTTGGAAGTTGATGCAACGTGCCTTTCCCCTTTGCCTGCCATCCAGCTTAAATTACTGTGTGTCCCTCTCAGGGAGGGGCCACGTCCTCCTTTTGTAACTTCTGCATCTGCGTTCGAGACACGTGCTCAGACCCCTGCCCTGAACTTGCTCTGAAATTTTCTTGCAGACAGATTGCCTTGAGGTCAAATATTTGCCCCTATATCTGGATTTCGAAGGAAGCCTTCTGGGTTCTCTAAGGTTGTGTTCCATCTGCTTCCTTGTCTGGATATCCTCCTGGGACTTCTTGATGATAACATATTTTCCACATTGCCCTCCTGTCTCCTATCACTGTCCAAGCTGGGGATTATTTTAATTTGCCAACCTGGACTTCCTTTCATCATTGGTGAAATAGGTCAAATCACTGCTTCTGGGGGCATCCGACTTTAAGGATCAGTCCCCCGACAGTTCCAGTTGGTCATTGTCATTTATATATGGGAAATTTTATATATATATATTCTTTGAATTTTTTTCCTTTTTATTCCTTTTCTTACTAATCACAATGAGGCTGAATTTTCACACTCTTTAAAAAAAGTAAATACCACACCCCTGAGAAATTGTACTAGTAGTTAGCTAATACTAACCTTAATAACTAGAGTTTATTGAATGTTTGTCCTGTGTCAAACACTGTATGCATTGCTTTATGACCCTTATCTCCTTTAATACAGTAACCTTGTGAGGTAAGTACTTTCTAACTATTTTTCCAACTAAGACAAAGCAAAAGCAACAAATAAAATCTGAGGCTTATAGAGATATCAGATCAACTGCTCAAGTTCATACTGTGAATAAGCCACAGAACTAGAACCGGAGTCCAGACCTGATGGTATTAGAGCACTGTTGCCTACCCGCCAACATATCCTACCTCTTGACCAACTGAGTGGAAATCGTTTTTAAATACATTCTTTGAGTCACAGTGGTTTTCAGGGCAAGAGAATGAGCAAAGAAAGGAGGAAGGAAAACGATCTCTTATCTCCTGTAAGCAACATGTAGGTGACATCACTGATAAAATGATGTTAGCACATTAGGACGTTTCTTCCCTGCGAGAAGTTGCCAGATTTCAGAAGTTCTTTTGAAAATAAATTTAGAACTTTCCATGGCATCCTTCCTTTCACGCATGTGACTTAACAGATGTGTACATCTGGCATCTAGTATTGTGGCTCATGTGGCTGCTTAGATCTGGAGACTTAGCAGCGTTTGTGGAGGGGAAGGGCACAAGGATGCTCTTATGCAGAAGCTTGATGATTTCTTGGACCATTCTGCACCTGTTCTGTTTCCTCGGCTCCTCACATCTTTTGGCTTTGCCAGGCCTTTGCTTTTAGGAGCTCCATGACTGTACAGTTTGCAAACTTGCAATTTCACACCACATTTGTCACCATAGCAACAAAAAACCCTACAAAGTGGAAAATTTGTTGAATCAGTCACCAGATTTGTGGCTTGCTGGTGTCTGATTAGACACAGGACAGTGTCTCGGGTAATCTGTGCAATGGACTGTTTTTGTTTTTATTTTTGTTTTTCTTAAGTGATTTTGAACCTGACCTTCAGTTCCTGACCTTCTTAATCCCTCCTTCACTGAAGTTATTTCTTCTGACCCTGGCTGGCCAGGGAGACCTTTCCCCCTCCCATGGTATCAGTCCTGTTTTCAGTAGGTCTTCCTTGTGCAGAAAATGAACCCAGAATGAATTAACCAGTGTTAAGAAACAGTGTTTATCGAGGCCTGGCTGTGTTGGTCATGGCCTGGCTGTGTTGGTCAAACAGCACAGAGATAATTGCATCCGCCTCTGAATGCTGTACCTTAAGAGAGGGTTACACATGAATTTTAGTCAGGCAGATCCTGAGACCGGGTATCAGGATCCAACTAGGAAATCTGTTCTTGACTGTCAAAGTTTGGTATGGAATATAAGAGATTCATGGTGACCATGGTCTGAGGGAAAAGGCCATCTAGAAGAATGAACTAGTCAAAATGTCAGGCTTAGGGAGGAAGCCAGGCATTCGTGTCAGTACGGAGTAGCAAACTCAAAGGCTAGAGTGAGAAGGCACATATAGGTGAGTAAGGGTCTCCTTCTGCATTGCCTAGCTAGCTTCAATATTTCAGACCAACTGTGTGCCAGACACTAAGATATCAAGAGAAAGTAGAGGCTTCCTCTGAAAGCACCCTTTACGTCCACATAAAATAGATGATGCACTGCTCTCAGATTCTGCAACACTCTTCTGTCTTGCTGTCTCTACCTCTAAATTGCCCCTTCTCCATATGGCTGCAGATTCTACCATCCTTGAGAACTAGCTAATGGGACATGTACTCCCTGAACTCGTTCTTCTACACCACTCCCCGAATTAATAGGATGCCTTCTCCTTCGGAGCACCTAGGATAGCTGATCTCTATTTCTGTGAATATATTGCTTGTCTTTTTATTTGTATTGGAGTTGGTACTCCAGTTGTGTGTGTGTGTGTGTGTGTGTGTGTGTATACACAACCCAGATCATAAACCATAAGAGCAGGGGTTATGTTCAGTTCACTCTCATCCCAACAACTACCCTATTTGCAGTTGGTGCCATATGTACATGCACAAAGGAGAACACACAGGTTTAGAATCATGTTTACAGTGTACTCTATCTGGTGTAAATTATCAATGAGCAGGATTTGTGTCTAATTTGCCTTTCCCTTGTGCCAAGTATGATGCTTTGAACGGAGTACATTCTTTGTAGATCTTTGTTAAATGAATGCTGTCAAGTTTATGAACTAAAGAGATTTCCCAGTGCATCCAAAGAGCCCAGACCAGTTTCCTGCTTATGTAGATCAATGCAAATAATTATGCAAATACAACTAAAAGGATTCAGGGAAGATGGAATACTCGTAATAGAAATGACTCACAAATGTCACTTTCCCCACACCACTGCTGTTTCCCAGAATCCCTCAGCCTGCACATACCCGATAGAAACTCCATTGCTCTTTCCAGGAACAAAGATGAAGGAAGGATGTGCTACCTCTGGGGTCCCTAAGCCCTTCTTCCTAGCTCCCTGTGGTGACCATGACTAGAGGGACCCATGCAGCCCCTAAATGAGAACTTTACAGCCAAGCACTGCTGACACTACTTCATTATGAAGATGCATGGGTTGACTGCTAGCTAATGAATGCCAGTGCTCGGAAGGATAAACTCGGCTTCTCCCTGATACAATTTAACATCGTATTTCCCTAATTTGAGCCTGATTTAGTCGCTGGGGTATTTGGACGCCTCTTCTATGGTGCCGATAGTTAATTAAACAGATGTTGCAGAGGGAATCATTAATTTAAGTGCTGCAGATGGGAGCGGAATGACTTTGTGAAGTTAATGTTTCAGCAAAACAATGGGCTTCTGTCATCAGTTGGTATAAACTGAGTAAATTAAGAGAACAAGTAGAATAGGGTAGGTCGCTCTGAAGAAATATCAATTATTCATTTTAGGAAACACGCTTCTCTTCTGTCTACTTTCCCAGAAGGGGAAAAATGTGGATGTCTGAAAGGAGGGAAGGTAGAAGCAGGAGGAGAGCAGATTGAAAGAGTCTGAAGTGTTAGCTATGCAAAGATTTTTAATTTTATCAGGGTTTATTTTGTATATGGGAGTGAATGGTTTAGAGATACAGATTGTGCCAGATGAATCAGGAAAATCTGTGACAGGATATATAGTTAGGAGAACACACCACTGGAAGACAGAGAAACATTCCTATCTATTTCACTAAGAATTATTCATTAGTTCAGTAAATATTTATTGTTGAGAGGCACTTTGGGACAGGGAACATGGCAAGGAACATGAAAGACAGAGTCCCTGCTTTCCCAGAGCTCAGTCATTCGGGAAGAATGTATAGATGCCAAGTGTTCGTCCAAAAGTCGTCTCTCACACAAAAGCATACAAGTTTATCACAGGTATGTGTGGGGAAGAGAAATAACATTCATTGAACAACCTCCATGTGCCAGGAATGTGCTCGCACTTAATATTTGTTGTAAGGAAATTTGATAAATGTACAGGGAAACTGAGAACCCAGGAAGCAATATGCCTTCCCAAAGTCACGTAGGTATTATGGAGAAATTGCATATTAAGACTGGTTTGGGAATGAATCCTCAAGAAGCTTACAAAGGGGAAAAGACACATTATGCAAGTGTATCTGTCCATAATACAAGATTTAATGTGACTTGTTATATAATGAAAGCTCTGTGAAAAGTCAATGAAAGAGACATAGATGCCCACAAGGACAATCACAGAAGGAATTATGGAGGAAGTGGTATTTAAGGTAACTGTTGATGAATGAGTTTTACTTCAACAAGCTAAGATGAGAAGCGGACTTATAGAGGACCCAGATTTCATCAAGTCTTTTCATAATCAGGGTAATTTTCCTCACGGGACAGTGTGAAATCTGTGGTTATCAGCCTAGCCTACAGTAAGAGTCAGAATGATGGCTCTGAAAGATGTTCCATTCCTGATCCTCAAAATGTTGCACGTTGTACATTGCACCTATGCCAAGGGGGAATTATGACTATAGTTGAAATTAATTGGTGTCAGCTGACCACCAAGGTAAAAAGATGATCCTGGATTATTGAGATGATCCAAGCGTAATCACTAGGGTCTTTAAATAGGGGAATTGGGAGTCAGAAGAGTCACCACCAAAGAAATGGCAGCATGAGAAAGACTTGACAGGCCACTACTGACTTTGGAGATGGAAGAATGCCACACGCCAAGAGAGTGGACAGCTTCCAGAAGCTGGAATATAAGAAAACCTATTTTCCTTTAGAACCTCCAGAAATGAACACTGTCCTATCAGTGCTTTAAACTTCCCCCAGTGAGACTCATTTTAGACTTGTGACCTCTAGGACTATGAGATTAAAAAAATACATGTTTTAGGCCATGAAGTTTATGGTAATTTGTTATAGTAGCAACAGAAAACTAACATAGCAATTGGGAAGGCTTATTTCCTCATTGGTTTGATTACTTTCTATCAGATAAGACCTTCTTTCTTTTTTTTTTTTTTTTAAGATTTTATTTCTAAGTAATCTCTACACCCAATGAGGGGCTTGAACGCACAACCCCAAGATCAAGTATCACATGCTCCACTGACTGAGGCAGTCAGGCATCCCTTGTCTTTTCTGATTCTACTTTTTTAAAAAAATTTTTCCACGTTTTTTTTTTTTAATGAAATCATATATTACATGCAGCAGACCCTTGCAGTCCATTAAAAATGTTTTTGTATTCTGGTTGTTCTTTCATTCCACAAATATTTCCTTAGATTTCCTGAGATAAGATAATGAATAAAATAGATGGAGTCCCTTTACCCCTGGATCTTACATAATGAAGAGAAGGGTGAGGTGTCGACTTTAAACAAGGGGAATGGCCTGTCGCTTGCTGTGCCAGAGAATACGGGAGCAAAAAGGAGGTACAGAAGAGAATATTATTAGCTTAATTTTATTCATATTGAGTATGAGCTCCTAGGAGGCTTTTGTAGGTGCAGGTTTGTACGTCCAAAGTGAGAAATGGGCTAGAAATCATCTTAGTTCTTCAGCATCTGTCCCAATTATATTTTTCGTATAGGTTGGGCCACCAGAATTGTGCTATACATGGCACCTGATGATCTCCCTGTGATTTCCTAAAGGCAGTTGACAGAGGCTCCATCCCTGTGCGGATCACACATGACTCTGGGTCTTGGAGCCTCACTGGCCAGGATGAGTATTACGGAGAAAGGATGGTGGCAACAGCCAAGTGGGCTACAGAATGACTACTCTTCTCCATCTCAGCATGGTGCTGAGCACACTGGCTGTGCAGGGTCCACTCGTGTGCCCTGGCTCCAAGGGTGCTGATTAAACTCTGTGCTCATGGATCCCCAAGGCTCTATTCTTCTGTGGCACTGACTCAGCTGGGTAAATAGGTTTTATTGCTTCTTAGTGTCTTGTGATGGCCTCACCCTATTATTCTTAATCCACTCTCAGTAATAACTGGCTGCAGGAATATACTCCAACCCCAAGCTAGATTGTTTTCTTTCTTCTTCGGATGGGTATACAACTCCCACTGTCAGTATGCACTTAATGGCAAATTTGACCAAAACTTCCGAAGATGCCATAAAGCTCAAGAATTGGACCATGTGCCTGTCTGAATAACTCTTCCCTCTTAAACTATTGGATCAGTCTGGAACAAACTACAAAATCAGTCATATACATGTGCTCAGACATGGAAATATATGTTTAAGGTCTAAACAATACTGGGAATGAAAAATTTTAAGAATTCATGTCTTGAAAAATGAAAATTGAGCCTCATACACTATTACAATCATTGCTAGCTATTTTTGCTGGTTTGTATATTTGTTTTCCTTTTTATATGGTAATTGTAGGATTAATTCACACAAGCTGCTACACATAAACTAAAATTGAGAAGAGAGTGTAGAGGAGTCAAATCACATGCAGCAAAACATGTTAAAGTCTTTTAATTAATTAGAGCAACACCGCAAAAATCAAGAATGAGCTATAGGGTATCTCTTATTCCCTGAAGCAACTTCTAAATTGTCCAATTTTATTTTCTTAACCATAACTACTGAACTACTTTTTCAACATCATTTCTTAATTGTTACCTTCTTACCATTAGTCAAATAATCTCAGAAATAAAAGACACTAGTTAAATGCTATCATTTTCTACATGGGGTCACCGAGACCCTAAAAGGGCTAGTAATTTCCCCAAGTTTGCGTGTTAAGTAGCGTCATTGAATGTAGATCATCTAAGTCTCCATCCTGCCTCTCGTCTTTCAACAACGTGGTAAAGTAGGTGCTCTGAGGGACCCTCCTGCTTTAGGGAAAGAGGGGGGAAAAAGAGGGCTGGATTATAAATAGGACAAAATTTGGATGCAACATTAGTTTCTTTAAAGGTAGGGAATATTTCCACAAACACCTTACTCCCCCAAACATAGATATCTATACGTTGGTGGAAGCTGGGACAAATGGGTCTATGGGAGAAGTGACAAGTGCTTGAAGGTAGGTGTCTATAGAACTTCTGTATTAGGGTTACTAAATCCTGGGCCAGCAGAATGGTAAAAACCCAACTTTCTGGCTCCACATCAGCCATGGCCCTCAGTACAACAAATATCCTAAGTTTGGGGCACACATAGGGCTAAAGATAGATCTCTACCTCCATCTGAAAGTCTTATTAACACGGCACACAAGCAGGAACTTCATGCTATGGCAGTAGAGATGGGCTGTTGATGACACCCATTGCTGTGGGTTTCTTAGAGCCATTTTGTGGCAAGACACCAATCACCAGTGAAGACATTTCTGGGTCAGGATGAACTTTAGCCCAGAGGAAAGTACAGCTGTATGAGAGAAGGGCTTTCTTTCTGTACACCAAAGAATCACTCTTGTGAAGACGACAATAGTGCTAATGATTATTATTTCTAGTAATTATAGCAGTCTGTCTTGTTATAGTTCTTAGCTTCTGAAAGTTTCTGACATGTGCTAATGAGGACAAGGTTGCAGCCTTGACGGACATGGGGGTAAATTCATTTCAGTCCTGTCACCAATACTGTCAGTGAGTACTACTGATCATAAGGGTCCCAGATATGAGAAGTGTTGCTGACTCTGGTTGAGCCATCACTCCCCTAGTAATGCTCCCTAGCTCCAAAGTTGCAAGAAAGGATTTGGCATCAAGATTGCTTCAATCTTGCCTAATCACTGTCCCAATTGCCAGCCTCCAAGTTCCATGAGGATACAGATGAAGTCTTTCTCATTCATTACTATATACTATAGGCTTGGCTAAGGGCTTGGCACATAGAAGGTAATCCTTCACTTTTGGGTAAATGAATTATTTTTAATCAATTTACGAAATATTTGATGTAATACCCTGAAGGGAGTCCTGCATTTGGAGCAGCAAGGGCCAGGCGATATTAGCAGATTTTCCATTAAAGGTGGTGGTTTGTGGAAGGTATTTAACCTTTCAGGATCTCATCACCTTTTTAATTTATAAAATAGGACTTGGAAACATACTTCCCTCAATTGTTTTAAGAATCTATGAACTGTAAATTCCTCTACAGATATTAGATACTATCATAAGTTTATCACTTAATGCAGACATATGAGGAAAGAAATAAAGGAAAAAGCTGACAATCACTCGCTACCAATAATACACTAAACACTTTTACATATACTTCAATATTTTAAGCAGCAGCCTTGCAAAATAGGTGTTAGTATCCCTCATTATCAAGAGGAAAACACAAGGCTTAGGTGGAGATTGCTTTTGACCTGGTTCTAAATGACTACAATGATTTCCTTCTTTCCACTCTATCTTGCTGCCTCCTAGCACATGTGAAAGAACAGAGAACAATGATATGTCAAAATAGAATTAATTACTTAATTCTATAGTACCAAATATAATATTCGAGTTTAGAAAAGTGGGAGAAGAGTGATGCCAGGAAAGGATTTACAGATAAAGTAGGGTTTTGGAGGATGGGTAGAATTTCTTCATCTAATTAAAAAGGGAAGGGTGAATTTTTTAACACATATGAAGTGATCAGCACCCAAGAAGGAACAGAAACAATCATAAGTACTAGGGGAAACCCCATTTGCACAACTGGGTCAGGACATTATAACAGAGCAAGGGAAATAGAGTTTGATGATTTTTCTTCATCTAGATTATACATAAAAATATCAAGCTCTTTGTGCACTATCTTTGTTATTACTTTGTTATTACTAGATCAGGTTTTCTGATCTTGACCTTGAACAAGCAGAAGCAAAGGATAAAGGTCAAAACTTGTCACTGAGGAAGCTGGTTGTAGCATAGTGTACCCTGAATTTCCTCACAGCTAGTCCCCCAAATTAATCCGGGAAGTATTATTGGGAGTGATGAAAAAATGCTAAAATTCCAACAGTTTAAGCTGTTTTATACAGATGTTAGATAAAAATGTTTCCCCTAAACCCTAGAGTATTAAGGATATTCAGGGAATATAAAACTGAATTGTACATTATGTGATTACCAGTTGCAGCTGTTGATGTACTAAAATTCACGGACATTGCTGTTATTATAGTAGTTGATTGTCTGAACCTTCTGTTTACCCTTTAATTGAAACTTTCATTTTAGTAATTTTTAATTCCAGTTATAGATCACAATTACTCATAGAAAATTTAAACAACAACAACAATTATACAGATGAGGGTGCCAGCCCCTGGAATTCTGATTTAATAGATTAAGGGAGTCATAGATTCTGGAGTTTGAAAATTTTCCCCTGATGATCCTCATGTAAAGCCAATATTGACTTCCACTAGTATAGGTAATCCAAATACCTGGATCCATATGACTTGTAAATTAATAGTACATTTTTAGAGTAAGAAGGTTCCTCTAGCTCTTTGAACCCTATCCCTGAGTGCACATTAAATTTTTGAGGAATAGGTTCTTGGGCTTCTAGTCCATTTGGATGT